>NC_045969.1:32110420-32370420 GCF_010909765.2 Amblyraja radiata | reverse complement strand
AGCCTTGAGCAAAACACAAAGTGCTGGAGTAACTCAGCGGGTCAGGCAGCAACTACGGTGGCACAGTGGTGCAGCAATAGAGCTGATGCGTCACAGGACCAGAGACGGGGGTTCGATCCTGACCACAGGTACTGTCTGTATGGAGTTTGACATTCTCCCTTTGAGCATGTGGATTTTCTCCGGGTGCTCCGGGTTCCTCCCACTTTCCAAAGACGTGCAGGTTCGAAGGTTGATTGGCTTCGATAAATTGTAATGTTTTCCTAGTAGATAATGCTAGTGTACAGGGTGATTGTTAGTCGGTGCGGACTTGGTGGGCTGAAGGGCCCGTTTCCACACTGAATCTCAAAAATCTAAATCTGTGAAGGGAATGGACAGAAGACCTTTAAGGTTTGAAGAAAAGGTCCCGACCTGAAATGTCACCTGTCCATTCCCTCACCAGATGCTGCCTGACCTGTCGAGTTACTCCAGCCCTTTCTGTTTTGTCAAATATTAAATGCTATTAAATTAAGTCCTGTGTAGAATATCACAATACTTGGCGAGGCTCTGCATTCAATGTTTGCCTATAAGATAACTATTGCTTTGTTGATTTTGGAGTAAGCAATTTTTTCCCTCTATTTGGATTGATGTATATAGAATAGTTAACCAGATCCTCGCCTGCTGTTAGGCAAAATATAGCAAAGATTTAGAAGTCAACTTGCTTATGTTGGTTTGTAATATCTCCCACTTTAACGATTTTAAACTGAATTTAATACTTTGACCAGATATCTAGGTTTGTGCATTTCTCCATTTTAGAATTTTTTTAAATGCTTTGATTGCTAGGCAACGCATTCCTGAAGTCTGAGAAACTGTTGCTGTGGGAACTTCATTAAAGGTGCCAAGTGGAGTTGGATTATACAATAAAGACTTGAATTCTATTTACATCTTTACTCCCATTGCAATCGTCAATTCCTCAACTCTTACAAACGCTGGCAGGACAAATTACAAGGAGGTTGTTTGAGCAGAATTTAAAATGAAAGCACTGCATAGATTCAAGAGATATTTTGAACGTGTCTTTTTCGCTGGTCAGCCATTTTCACTAGGTAGCAAAACTGACCCATCTACCTCATTGGAGACCCTCGGACTCTCTTTAATTGGACTTTACTGGACTTTATCTTGCACAAAATGTTATTTCCTTTGTCATGTATCTGTACACTGTGGGCGCCCCGATTGTATTCATACATAGTCTTTCCGCTGACTGGATAGCACGCAACAAAAAGCTTTTCACTGTATCTCGGTACACGTGACAATAAACTAAACAGAAAATATCAACATGCGTGTGGAGATCATACAACCTTCTGGATACCTAGGAAGCTGCTGGCAGTAAACGCATTTCTTCTGGCAAAAAAACCACTCTGGCTGGGGAACAAGTAGCAAGAGGGAAGGAGCGGCAAAGAATAACAAAACCACATTTAGATAGTAGACACGAGGAACCACAGATGCTAGTTTACAAACAAAGGGATGAAGTGCTGGAGTAACTCAGTGGGTCGGGCTGCTGCCTGATTCGCTGAGTTACTCCAGCACTTGGGTCTTTTTTACATTTATATAACGCCTATCTCATTCAGATATTTAGGCACCGAGGCACAGAGAAAGATAATAAAAAGGAACTAAAGATAGACACAAAATGCCGCACACTGGCGCAGCATCAGAGCACCAGAAACTCGGGTTCAATACTGACTATGGCTGCTGTCTGTGTGGGAGGAAACCAGAGCATCTGGAGGAAGCCCATGTGGTCACAGAGAGAACGGACAAACTCCGTACAAACAGCACCCGTAGTCAGGATCGAACCTGGGTCTCTGGCGAATAAAGCAACAAATCTACCGTGGTGCCCCTGTGCCACACGGATGGCATATCCAAACCCTTTCTCGCTGTGAATTAGATGCAGCAACTCAGAAAACCCAGAGTGTTGTTAAAACCCAAGTAATATAAACTGGACATTGATGAACTGAATTGGTATACATAGAACATATAACAGTACAGCACAGGAACAGGCCCTTCGGCCCACAATGTCTGTGCTGAACATGACCACAAGTTAAACTAGTCTTCAGATGCCGGAAACAGTATGGCTTCATGAATGAGCAACTTTAGTTTAGTTTAAGGTACACAAAAATGCTGGAGAAACTCAGCGGGTGCAGCAGCATCTATGGAGCGAAGGAAATAAGTAACGTTTCGGGCCGAAACCCTTCTTCAGACTGATAGGGGGTGGCGGGAAGAAGGAAGGAAAAAGGAGGAGGAGGAGCCTGAGGGCTGAGGGAAGGGAGGAGACAGCAAGGGCTAACAGAATTGGGAGAATTCAATGTTCATGCCCGCAGGATTCAGACTCCCCAAGCGGAATATAAGGTGCTGTTCCTCCAATTTCCGGTGTTGCTCACTCTGGCAATGGAGGAGACCCAGGATAGAGAGGTTGGATTGGGAATGGGAGGGGGAGTTGAAGTGCTGAGCCACCGGGAGGTCAGGTAGGTTCTTGCAGACCGAGCGGAGGTGTTCGGCGAAATGATCGCCCAACCTCCGCTTGGTCTCACCGATGTAGATCAGCTGACATCTAGAGCAGCGGATGCAGTAGTTGAGGTTGGAGGAGATACAGGTGAACCTCTGTCCCACCTGGAAGGACTGCTTGGGTCCTTGAATGAAGTCGAGGGGGGAGGTAAAGGGACAGGTGTTGCATTTCTTGCGGTTGCAACGGAAAGTGCCCGGGGAGGGGGTGGTACGGGAGGGAAGGGAAGAATTGACAAGGGAGTTGCGGAGGGAGCGCTCTTTGGGGAAGGCAGATATGGGGGGAGATGGGAAGATGTGGCGAGTGGTGGGGTCACGTTGGAGGTGGCGAAACTGACGGAGGATTATTTGTTGTATGTGACGGCTGGTGGGGTGAAAGGTGAGGACTAGGGGGACTCTGCCCTTGTTGCGAGTGCGGGGATGGGGAGAGAGAGCAGTGTTGCGGGGTATGGAGGAGACCCTGGTGCGAGCCTCATCTATGGTGGAGGAGGGGAACCCCCGTTCCCTGAAGAATGAGGACATTTCAGATGCCCTGGTGTGGAATGCCTCATCCTGGGAGCAGATGCGGCGTAGGCGGAGGAATTGGGAGTAGGGGATGGAGTCCTTACAGGAAGCAGGGTGGGAAGAAGTGTAGTCCAGATAGCCATGGGAGTCAGTGGGTTTATAGTGGATGTCGGTCAGAAGTCTATCATCTGTGATGGAGATAGTGAGGTCAAGGAATGGTAGGGAAGTGTCGGAAATAGTCCAGGTGTATTTGAGTGCCGGATGGAAGTTGGTGGTGAAGTGGATGAAGTCAGTCAGTTGTGTGTGGGTGCAGGAGGTGGCCCCAAAGCAGTCATCGATGTAACGGAGGTAGAGGTCGGGGATGGGGCCCTGGTACGTATTGAACAAGGATTGTTCGACGTACCCGACAAAGAAACAGGCGTAGCTGGGGCCCATGCGTGTGCCCATAGCTACGCCTTGTATTTGGAGGAAATGGGAGGAGTCAAACGTGAAGTTATTGAGGGTAAGGACCAGCTCCACTAGGCGGAGGAGAGTGTCAGTGGCTGGGTATAGGTTGCTTTAGTTTAGTTTAGTTTAGTTTAGTTTATGATTGTCACATGTACGGAGGTACAGTGAGAAGCTTTGCAAGGAGCTTTCTTTGCATGCAACTCTACTGCTGCGACTCTGTGCGCTGTGTGCCACTGTGCCGCCCTTTCTCTTGGAAACCATTTGGCCTGGAATATACGACTGTTCGTAGAATATAATCGACCCGAAACGTCACCCATTATTCCTTCTCTCCAGAGATGCTGCCTGACCCGCTGAGGACCTGCCTCCATCACCTTCTGAGGCAGAGAATAGTGATGCTATTCAAGTAGAATAGGCTGCTTTGTGGCATCGCCTTGAAACAAGTTATTTTTTATTTCATAAGGAAGGGTGAAAATGAATGATTCATCAAAGTCATTCACTTTCCACTGTCACGGATGACTAACCTCTAGGAATAGTAATTCAAGGTAGTGTACTCATATAAGCCAGGCAAAGGGCCAGGATGGGGACCTGGGCAAATATTCCTGCAAGTGCATGACCGACCATGTATCACCACTTGTTCCTGGGGCTTAGGTGAAGGATGCAAGCAAGAAGCAACAAGCTGGCTGATCTTGATCACTTTAAAGCCCAGTTTCCATAGTCAGCCTGAAATCCCCTGTGTGTGTGGAATGACTCATCACTGTCCTTTGAATGAGAAAAGAGGCATTCTTTAATTTAGATACTGCATGGAGCTGAAACTGTGACATTTTAGTGAGAACGGTGGAAAATTATATAAGAGAGTTTGGATAATTATATAAGTTTCACTACATTGTGTAGGAAGGAACTGCGAATGCTGGTTTGTACCCATATTCGACACAAGGTAGAAACATAGAAACATAGAAAGTAGGTGCGAGAGTAGACCACCAGGTCCGTCGAGCCCGCACCGCCATTCGCTCATGGCTGAACACTAAACAGACACACTTACCCACAAACAGTAGACACAAGACACAGAACACAAGACACTACCCTCCCCTTTATACCGCTATCACCCCTCTCCACCCCAAGAACCTCGTGATCTGCTGGGGGAGGCAAAAAAACGGATAAAAACCCAGGTCCAATTCGGGAAAAAAATCCGGGAAATTCCTCTCCGACCCCAATCCAGGCGATCGACACTTGTCCAGGAGATCACTCAGGTCTTACTATACTAACCATACCTAGGTCCATATCCCTGCCCTCTCCCCGTAGCCCCTTATCCCCTTGGCAGCTAAAAAACCATCTATTTTAGTCTTAAATATATTTAAAGTTTCTGCTTCCACTGCTCCCTGGGGCAGTGAATTCCATAAATTAACCACCCTCTGGGTGAAGAAGTTCTTCCTCATCTCAGTTTTAAAAGAGCCCCCCCTTATTCTGCAACTATGTCCTCTAGTTCTAGTTTCCCCGATCATTGGGAACATCCTCGGTGCATCCACCCGATCAAGGCCCCTCACGATCTTATATGTTTCAATGAGATCGCCTCTCATTCTTCTAAACTCCAAAGAGTAGAGTTCCAGCCTACTTAACCTTTCCTCATATGTCAATCCCCTCATTGCAGGAATTAATCTTGTAAACCTTCGCTGCACTGCCTCCAGGGCTAGTACATCCTTTCTTAAGTATGGACCCCAGAACTGTACACAGTATTCCAAATGTGGTCTCACTAATACTGTGTACAGCTGCAGCAAGACCTCCGTGTTTTTATACTCAATCCCCCTAGCAATAAAGGCCAAAACTCCATTGGCCTTCCTGATTGCTTGCTGCACCTGCATACTAACTTTTAGTGATTCATGTACTAATACCCCTAGATCCCTTTGCGTTGCATTACAACGCAGCTCCTCCTCATTTAGAAAATAACTTGCCCTATCATTTTTTTTCCCAAAGTGAATGACTTCACATTTATTAGTATTAAATTTCATCTGCCAAGTTGTTGCCCACTCACCTAGCTTATCTATATCCTTTTGCAGACTCTTCCTATCCTCCTCATCCCCTACTTTTCCTCCCATTTTTGTATCGTCTGCAAATTTTGATATATTACACTTGGTTCCCTCCTCCAAATCATTTATATAAATTGTGAACAACTGGGGTCCCAGCACCGACCCTTGCGGAACCCCGCTAGTTACCGGTTGCCATCCCGAGTATGAACCATTTATCCCCACTCTCTGCTTCCTATTTGTTAGCCAATCCTCTACCCATGCTAATATATTACCCCCAATCCCATAGGTGCTGGAGTAACTCAGCGGGTCAGCCAGCATCTCTGGAGAAAAGGAATAGGTAATGTTTCGGGTCTGAACCCTTCTTCAGACCCTTCAGACCCGCAGTGTCTGAAGACGGTTTCTGACCCGAAACGTCACCTATTCCTCTTTCTCCAGAGATGCTGCTTGACCCGCTGAGTTACTCCAGCACCTTGAGTCTATCTGAAGTGCACTACAGTGCAGGTTTAGATATAGGTTTAGGACGGCACAGTGGTAGAGTTGCTGCCTTACAGCGCCAGAGACCATGGTTCGATCCTGACCATGGGTGCTGTCCGTACGGAGATTGTACGTTTTCCATGTGACCCACATGAGTTTTCTCTGGGTACTCCGGTTTTTTCCCACACTCTAAAGACATGCAGGTTTGCAGGTTTGTAGGTTGAAGAAAGCCTTGTAGGTTGATTGGCTTTGGTAAAATTGTAAAAATTGTCTCTAGTGTGTAGGATAGTGTTAGTGTATGCGGTGATCAATGGTCGGTGTGGACTCGGTGGGTCAAAGGGCCTGTTTCTGTGTCGTATCTCTAGAGTTTATTATTGTCATGTGTGTTAAGGTGAAAAGCTTTGTTTTGCATGCTCTCCAATAAAATCAGATAATACATTGCATAAATACAATCAAACCAAACTCAAGTACAATAGGTAGAGCAAAGGGGAAGATACAGAGTGCAGAATATAGTTCTCAGCAATGTAGCACACCTGTGTGTAGCTGCTACTGTGAAACAGAAATAAATGTCACCCTCAATCTATTTGTGGCATGTTAAATGCATTTCCTATGCAATTCTGATTGGAAATACTGTAGCAGATGAGATTTTTACGTCAGAGAGCAGATTAGAGAGCAGGCAAAAGTAAGCTTGTGACTACATGTGACAATAATTAATCTAAAGCTAAACATGTATGAATGGCTGGATCTGCCGTCCAGGTTGTTCTTGCCTTTTTGATCCCCATTGAGAACTACTTCAGTCAGCAGAGTCAACCAAATAATTATTAGATACTGAGAAATGGAGAAGTTTCGTCCCACCAACCATCAGGATCGAACACTACACAACGCTGAGTTACTCCAGCACTTTGTTTCTTTTCACTCATCTGCTTAATATGTTGATCCTTCCACACTTGAAGAGTTACAAAATAATCAGAAATGAATTTGCAACGTTTGGAAGGGAAGGGGTTGGGGGGAAATGGATAATTAGCTTTAACTTCGAAGGATCTTTTACAGTTTAAAAAAAATGGTTCTTGTGACACCATGTGGTGGTATCTAGTAATTACATCTCACCATGTGGAACAGTGTTTCTGACCAACATGATCCAAATCTGACACCATAGCCTGGAAGTTAAAAACAGAAGAACACTCAAAGTATCAATTTGGTCAAGTTGGCCAACAGAATGCATCTAAATGACATTTCCCCCCCATTCTATTCCAATTGTAAAACGTTTTATCCAGCTCATTCACTCAGATAAAGTTATGCAGGATGCAGTAGAGAAAATACACTTTAGGGGGCGGCACGGTGGACAGCGGTAGAGTTGTTGCCTTACAACGCCAGAGACCCAGGTTCGAACCTGACTACGGGTGCTGTCTGTACGGAGTTTGCATGTTCTCGCTGTGACCACGTGGGTTTTGTCCAGGTGCTCTGATTTCCTCCCAAGACGTACAGGTTTGTAGGTTAATTGGCTTTGGTAAAACTGTAAATTGTTCCTAGTGTGTAGGATGGTGCTAGTGTACAGGGATCGTGGGCCGGTGCAGACTTGGTGGGCTATAGGGCCTGTTTCTGCACTGTATCTTTAAAGTCTAAAGTTAACTGGACTGAACATAGAACAGTACTGAACAACAACAGGCACTTTGGCCCACAGTTAGTGGGACATGATGCCAAGTTAAATTAAGCCTCTGCCTGCACATAATCCATGTCCCTCCATTCCCTGTACTTCCATGTGCCTATCTTAAGGGGTTGGACAGGCTAGATGCAGGAAGATTGCTCCCGATGTTGGGGAAGTCCAGGACAAGGGGTCACAGCTTAAGGATAAGGGGGAAATCCTTTAAAACCGAGATGAGAAAAACTTTTTTCACACAGAGAGTGGTGAATCTCTGGAACTCTCTGCCACAGAGGGTAGTTGAGGCCAGTTCATTGGCTATATTTAAGAGGGAGTTAGATGTGGCCCTTGTGGCTAAGGGGATCAGGGGGTATGGAGAGAAGGCAGGTACAGGATACTGAGTTGGATGATCAGCCATGATCATATTGAATGGCGGTGCAGGCTCGAAGGGCCGAATGGCCTACTCCTGCACCTAATTTCTATGTTTCTATGTTTCTATCTAAAAGCCTCTTAAACGCCATTATCTGGTCACTGCAGCCACGTGTGGCAACAGGCAGTAGATAGGACTGTTCATTACTTTTGTAACTTTGGCAGCGCCAACATGTGGTGACATTAGTGTACTGTGTATGTTGTATGCAACATGAAACATTGCACCCTAAGTACATATGACAATAATGTATAATTAGTTAATTGCTTAATTAATTACTTAATTGCCTGTTGCCCTCTGTATCAAAACATGCCCTGCACATCTTCATTAAACTTTTTTAAGAAAGGCGGGAGAGAGAAAACGGGGAATTATAGCCTGACATCGGTGGTGGGGAAGATGCTGGAGTCAATTATAAAAGATGAGATAGCCGAACATTTGGATAGCAGTAACAGGATCGGTCCGAGTCAGCATGAATTTACGAAGGGGAAATCATGCTTGACTGATCTTCTGGAATTTTTTGAAGATGTAACTAGGAAAATGGGCAAGGAAGAGCCAGTGGATGTAGTGTACCTGGACTTTCGGAAAGCATTTGATAAGGTCCCACATAGGAGATTAGTTGGCAAAATTAGGGCACATGGTATTGGGGATAGAGTGCTGACATGGATAGAGAAGTGGTTGGCAGACAGGAAACAAAGAGTAGGGATTAACTGTCCCTTTCAGAATGGCAGGCAGTGACTAGTGGGGTACCGCAAGGCTCTGAGCTTGGACGCAGCTATTTACAATATACATCAATGATTTGGATGAAGGGATTCAAAGTAACATTAGCAAATTTGCAGATGACACAAAGCTGGGTGGCAGTGTGAACTGTGAGGAGGAGGCTATGAGAATGCAGGGTGACTTGGACAGGTTGGGGGAGTGGGCAGATGCATGGCAGTTGAAGTTTAATGCGGGTAAATGTGAGGTTATCCCCTTTGGTAGCAAAAACAGGAAGGCAGATTACTATCTAAATGCGTCAAGTTTGGAAAAGGGGAAGTACAACGGGATCTGGGGGTGCATCAGTCTATGAAAGTAAGCATGCAGGTACAGCAGGCAGTGAAGAAAGCGAATGGCATGTTGGCTTTTATAACAAGACAAATTGAATATAGGAGCAAAGAGGTCCTTCTGCAGTTGTACAGGGCCCTAGTGAGACCCGACCTGGAGTATTGTGTGCAGTTTTGTTTCCCTAATTTGAGGAAGGACATTCTTGCTATTAAGGGAGTGCAGCGTAGGTTTACAAGGTTTATTCCTGGGGTGGCGGGACTGTCATATGCTGAGAGAATGGAGCAGCTGGGCTTGTACTCTCTGGAGTTTAGAAGGATGAGAGGAGATCTCATTGAAACATATAAGATTGTTAAGGGTTTGGACACGCTAGAGGCAGGAAACGTGTTCCCGATGTTGGGGGAGTCCAGAACCAGGGGCCACGGTATAAGAATAAGGAGTAAGCCATTTAGAACGGAGACGAGGAAACACTTTTTCTCACAGAGAGTGGTGAGTCTGTGGAATTATCTGCCTCAGAGGGCGGTGGAGGCAGGTTCTCTGGATGCTTTCAAGAGAGATAGGGCTCTTAAAAATAGCGGAGTCAGGGGATATGGGGAGAAGGCAGGAACGGGTTACTGATTGGGGATGATCAGCCATGATCACATTGAATGGTAGTGCTGGCTCGAAGGGCCGAATGGCCTACTCCTGCACCTATTGTCTATTTTCCCCTCTCACTTTAACACTATGCTCTCTACTTTTTGATATTTCTACCCTGGGTTAAAACAGATTCTACCCTAACTGTGCCTTTAATAATTGTAAATCCTAGTTAGATAATTTTGTTAATTTGCTCAAGACCCATGAAACTTTCAAGATTTTAGACAATTAGAGCATTTCTTACATTTAATAGCAGGCTCTTTTTGCATGTAAGGTGAACTTCCTTTTGCAGAAAAGTACTTTAATGTGCATTGTGGAATGATTTTATAATTTTTTTGTGACTTTAAGGATATTCAGAAAGATTTGATCTAATTTCTGTGGCCGTACAGTGATCTTACCTATTATGCTCCCTAGTTTAGTTTTTTTTAAAAATCACATCTTCATGTTAAAATAGTGCATCACAACTTGCAGCCATTTTGATAATTAAGAAGATAAATATTAACTCAACATGGAATTCAGAGAAGGGAGGCTCAGAATAGTGGCATGAACTTAGAATGGGAGATTTTCAATGCTAGCCCTTATCAGTGAGCAACCTTTGTACTAACTATATCTTCTACCCCATCTTTTCATTGTGTTCTAAAATAGCCTGAGATTAGAAATGCCTGGATCTCCTTGAAGCTGTCTTATCTAAGGACCATAATAGTCAGCCTGGTGACAAAAGGTCGCCTTTGATTGGATCGGACGGCAAAGCGACTTCCATCTCCTCGCCCAGCCATGATTGTGTGCTGGGGATGCCTCCTGCAGCTGATCTTGAAGGTGCTGGAGACATTACTCCGGTTCACCCTCCTACTGGATCTTGTACCTTCAAACGTCCGGCGTCTCAAGCAGCCTCCTCCCGTTACCGTGGTCCGTTGAGTTTTGGGCCCTCGGGGTGGGTTCCCAGTTCTGTGGCCATGGCACCTCGTGAAGGTCTCAGCTGCACGGCACCTTGGGAAGGTCTTCACTGTATCACTTTGTTTTAGTCTGAGGAGGGTGAGGAAGATGTGTTTCTGATGATATCACGCACTGTAGAAAGGGTGAGAATGCACAGCAATGGCTTTACTTCCACCGAAGTCTGAGGAAATTCAACAAGTCTCCAACACCTCTCTTACTAACATCTACAGCAGCGCTGTAGAAAGCATCCGATCAGGATGCTTGGTTTGCCAACTGCTCTGCCCAAGACTGCGAGAAAATGTAGAAAGTTGTGACCATAGCCCAATCTTCAGATTTTAGAGATACAGCGTGGAAACAGGCCCTTCGACCCACCGAGACTGTGCCGACCAGCAATCACCCCATACATTAACACTATCCTGCACACTAGGGCCAATTAACCTAAAATCCTGCATGTCTTTGCAGTGTGGGAAGAAAATGGGGCACCCAGGGAAAACCCATACAGTCACAGGAAGAGCTTACAAATTCTGTACAGATAACACCCCACAGCCTGGCGCTGAAAGGCAGTGACGTTACCACTGCGCCACTGTGCCGTCCATCACACAAACCAGGTAACACCGGATTCAAGTACAGCTTCTTCCATCAAACATTTGTGCAGACCTCTCATATGCTAAGAATTTATTCCTTATCTTCCAATCTACCTTGTTGTCCCCTCTGCATTTAAAAAAAATTGCTCTTTCTATGTATCTGTATCTGTAACACTATATTCTACACTCTTTTTCTGTCTCTATTTTGCATCACCTTGATGTACTCATGTGCGGTATGGTTTGCCTGTTAGGACCCAACACAAAATGTTTCACTGTATCTTCGCACATAGATATGTAGGGAATGGAGGGATATGGATCACCTGCAGGCAGAGGAGATTAGTTTAACTTGGCAGACACAAAAAACTGGTGTAACTCAGAGGTATAGGCATCATCTCTGGAGAGAAGGAATGGGTGACGTTTTGGGTCGTAGACCCTCAGTTTAATTTAGTTTAGTTTAGTTTAGAGATACAGTGCGGAAACAGGCCCTTCGGCCCACCGGGTCCATGCCGACCAGCGATCCCCGCACATTAACACCATCCTACACACACTATGGACAATTTACAAACCTCTACTGCTTTGGAGTGTGGGAGGAAACCGAAGATCTCGGAGAAAGCCCATGCAGCTCACGGGGAGAACGTAAAACTCCGTACAGACAGCAACCATAGTTGGGAACAAACCTGGCTCTTCGGCGCTGCAAGCGCTGTAAGGCAGCAACTCTACCACTGCGCCACCGTGCCATCTTCTTCAGACAAAGGGTCTCGACCCTAAACGTCACCAATTCCTTCTCTCCAAAAGATGCTGCGGGTCCTGCTGAATTACTCCAGCTTTTTGTGTCTATCTTCGGTTTAAAACAGCATCTGCAGTTCCTCCCTACACAGTTTAATTTGGCAACATGTTTGGCACAGATATTTGGGCTAAAGGGCCTGTTCCTGTGCTGTACTGTTCAATGGGATAATAAGATTCAAGATTCAAGAGATTCAAGAGAGTGTATTGTCATGTGTCCCAGATAGGACAATGAAATTCTTGCTTTGCTTCAGCACAACAGAATATAGAAGACATAAATACAGAACAGATCAGTGTGTCCATATACCATTGTATAAATATATACACACACCAATAAATAAAACAGATAAAGTGCAAATAAACAGATAATGGGCTATTAATGTTAAGAGTTTTGTTTGA
Source organism: Amblyraja radiata (assembly GCF_010909765.2). Lineage (NCBI taxonomy): Eukaryota > Metazoa > Chordata > Chondrichthyes > Rajiformes > Rajidae > Amblyraja > Amblyraja radiata. The sequence goes on along the minus strand of NC_045969.1, from coordinate 32,358,009 downwards.
GTTCTGTGGGAAGAAGCTGTTTCTGAACCTGGACGTTGCAGTTTTCAGGCTCCTGTACCTTCTACCTGAAGGTAGCAGGGAGATGAGTGTGTGGCCAGGATGGTGTGGGTCCTTGATGATACTGCCAGCCTTTTTGAGGCAACGACTGTGATAGATCCCCTCGATGGTAGGGAGGTCAGAGCCGATGTTGGACTGGGCAGCCTTTACTACTTTTTGTAGTCTTTTCCACTCCTGGGCACTCAAGCTGCCGAACCAAGCCACAAAGCAACCGGTCAGCATGCTCTCTACTGTGCACCTGTAGAAGTTAGAGAGAGTCCTCCTTGACATACCGACTCTCCGTAATCTCCTCAGGAAGTAGAGGCGCTGATGTGCTTTCTTTATAATGGCATCAGTGTTCTCAGACCAGGAGAGATCTTCAGAGATGTGCACGCCCAGGACTTTGAAGCTCTTGACCCTTTCAACCATCGACCCGTTGATATAAACAGGACTGTGGGTCCCCATCCTACCCCTTCCAAAGTCCACAATCAGTTCCTTGGTTTTGCTGGTGTTGAGGGCCAGGTTATTGTGAAGGCACCAATTGGTTAGTCGATAGATCTCACTTCTATACTCTGACTCGTCCCCATCAGTTACACGTCCCACAACAGTGGTGTCGTCAGCGAACTTGATGATGGAGTTCACACTAGGACCGGCTATGCAGTCATGAGTATAGAGTGAGTAAAGCAGGGGGCTGAGCACGCAGCCTTGAGGTGCTCCCGTGCTGATTGTTATCGAGGCTGACACTTTTCCACCAATTCGAACAGTCTGTGGTCTGTGAATGAGGAAGTCGAGGATCCAGTTGCAGAGGGATGCGCAGAGACCCAGTTCTGAGAGTTTGATAACCAGCTTGGAGGGGATGATTGTGTTAAATGCCGAGCTGTAATCAATGAATAACAGCCTGACATATGAGTTTTTGTTGTCCAAATGGTCCAGAGCGGAGTGGAGAGCCAGCGAGATCGCATCCACCGTTGATCTGTTGTGGCGGTAAGCGAACTGCAGTTGGTCCAGGATTTTGTCAAGGTAGGAATTGATTTGCGCCATGATCAACCTCTCGAAGCACTTCATCACCACAGATGTTAGTGCCACTGGTCGATAGTCGTTGAGGCATGTCACCTTGCTCTTCTTGGGCACCGGTATTATTGATGCCCTTTTAAAGCAGGTGGGAACCTCGGACCTCAGAAGTGAGAGGTTGAAAATGTCCGTAAAAACTCCAGCCAGTTGGTCTGCACAGGTTTTTAGAACACGACCCGGTATACCATCAGGTCCAGGCGCTTTTCGAGGGTTCAACCCTCTGAACGATTTTCTGACGCAGGCCTCTGTAACTGTGACTGAAATAGCATCACAGCGAATGGGGGCTCGAGAAGGCACATCAGTGTTCACCCTATCAAAGCGTGCATAAAACGCTTTGAGCTCGTCAGGGAGTGACGCGGCACCGACATTCGAGCTGCCTCCTGATTTTGCCTTGTAGGAGGTGATTGCATTCAGGCCCCGCCACAGCTGCCGAACATCTGTCTCATCCTCCAGCTTGGAGAAGAAGTCCATTTTGGCCTTTTTGATGACCTTACCAAGTAACTGGACTTTTTGTAGACCACTGTATCATCCGACATGAATGCCCAGTGTCTGGTCTTCAGGAGAGTGTGGATCTCAAAGTGGGAAACACTCTGAGGGTTTTTGTAGGGATGCAATAATCAACCAATAAAGAAAAATTTCCACAAAATGTCAAATATTGTTAACCATATTGGGAATAGTTTAGTTTAGAGATACAGCATGGAAATACTGAGTCCATGCTGACCAATGATCATCCGTTCATACTATTTCCGTGATATCCCATCGCTTTAATTGTAACTGAACCATCCGACCAACTAGAGAGCAGTCCAGAACTATTATCTACCTCATTGGAGATCCACCAACTATCTGTGATCGGTCTTTACGGGCTTCATTTTGCACTAAACATTATTCCCTTTATCATGTATCTATACATTATCAGGTCGGGACCCTTCTTCAGTCTGGCCCACTGAGTTACACCAGCCCTTTGTGATTTTTTTTTGTAAACAAGCATCTGCAATTCCTTGTGTCTACACATCTGCTACAAGTATTTTTGCGCAGGACAAGAGTATTTTTCTCATCGATGAAAAATAAAAGAGTTATTAGTGTTTAAAAAATGTTGAGATTCTCTCTTCTGAAGGCCACTCCCCTTCCGGAGGGACTATAAAACCCGGAAGTGTTGAGTGCCTCAGTCAGTCTCTGCAAGATGGGGGAGCGAGAGGGTCACGTCTCTCAGTCTGTGAATAACACTGAACACGTGTCTACTAAACTGTGAGTGGTTTTACTGACTTGTCAGTGCCCTTAATGTGGTTTGAAAATATAGTTTGGAAATGCTAAAGCTATGTTGCCTTTGGTTTGGAAATGCTAAAGCTGTGTTGCCTTTGGATGGAAATGCTAAAGCTGTGTTGCCTTTGGTTTGGAAACGCTAAAGCTGTGTTGCCTTTGCTTTGGCAATGTTAAAGTTGTGTTGCCTAATTAAAGTTGGCTTGCCTAATTAAAGTTGCCTTGCCTAATTAAAGTTGCCCTGCCTAATTAAAGTTGCCTTGCCTAATTAAAGTTGCCTTGCTTAATTAAAGTTGCCTTGCCTTCTATATAATTAAAAGTCTAATTTTGACCACTTCCTGTTTGTGCTTTATATTGATTTTAGAAATGAACGCCACCACGTACGGCTGTGATTTTTGGCCATCTTACTCAGAGTCTCCCTCTGCTCATCAGGTGCCGAGGATTTTTACCATCGATGAAAAATAAAAGAGTTATTAGTGTTTAAAAAATGTTGATATTCTCTCTCCTGTCAATCACGTCATGAAGGCCACGCCCCTTCTGGTGGGAGGGGAGAGGGACTATAAAACCCAGAAGTGTGGCCGTGGCTCAGTCTCTGCAAGATGGAGGAGGGAGAGGTCACGACTCGCTGTCTTTAGTGGCCTTGCACCCTGCTTGAAATGGTATGAAACTGCACTTGAATTTGGTGGCCTTGCACCCTGCTTGAAATGGAATTTCAATGAATAACCGTGAGTCAACTGCCAGCCCACCAGCCGTGAGTGAGTTAGCTGCCAGCACAACACCCATACTAGTGCTCCAGAAAGCCCCCCCCCAACTCTGGCCACCATATTGGAATTGGTGGAGAGGTGGAATATTGCTTGGGGGACCAGCCCTCCTGTGTGATGCTGGGACCCAACGGGTCCCACTTAGTCTTGTATAGTTCTAGAGTCATACGGAGTTCAAACAGGCCCTTGATCCAACTTGCCCACCTCGCCCAACATGTCCTATCTGCACTAGTTCCACCTGCCTGCATTTGGACCATATCCCTCTAAACCTGTCCATGTACCTGTCTAAATGTTTCTTGAACATTGCGGTGGCACCTGCCTCGACTACCTCGTCCAGCAGCTCATTCCATACACCCACCAGCCTTTGTGTGAAAAAGTTACCACTCAGGTTCCTATTAAATCTTCCCCCTTCCCCCTCACCTTAAACCTATGTCCTCAGGTTCTTGATTACCCTACGCTGGTTAAGAGTGTGCATTTACCCGATCTATTCCTCTCATGATTTTGTACAGGATTTTGGTCTGTTATTTACAGACAAGAAAATATTTGCAAAACAAGCCAATAGACTGTAAATTAACTGGTGCAAAGAGTCACATGGAGTGGCATTTCCCTGTGTCAACAACAGCATGTATAGACTGTAGTTTGTTCAATGTGCAACTTAAGTACTGCTTCAGACAGACATACTTCAACTGTCCCAATTGCAGTGATATTTTAAGTATTGGCCAGTCTTCTTCAATATAGTGCACAGTTTTATTTTATTTAGCGAATGCAAAGTCCTTTAGCCAAGCAGTTGCCTCTTGATCTGCTGTATGAAGGGTGACAAGTCCTCCTTTGAGCCTTTGTTGAGGGCATGCTTCAATGATGTGTTGCATTGTTTGCTGCTCTCCACAAGCACACCGTGGGGTTGGGCTGCTGCCCCATTTGTGAAGGCTGGCCAAGCTGGGGCCATGTCCAGTCCTGAATCTATTCAGCGTCGTCCACTGCTTCCTTGGGAGATTGGTGCCAGGGACCGGTAGGGTGGGGTCTGACACCAGATGTTTATTTGGGACGTCCTTGGACTCCCATTCCTTTTTCCAAGCTGATTGGATGGTGAAATCAGCTGGTGGTGGGTTCTTCCAAATTGGTCGTCTAGATGGAAGTCGAGCAGTGGGTGGGTTGAAGATGTCCATGTGAATTGGCAGGTGAGGGGAGTTTTTGGTCTTTTGGAGCATCCTTTGAGTGAGGACTACTCGCCGGATGTGTGGAGGGGCTATGTTGGATAGGACAGGGAGCCAGGGGAGTGGTGTTGAGCGGATTGTTCCTGTGATGATCCTCATTGTTGAGTTCAATTGGGTGTCCACATGGTGTGTGTGGGATGACCTGGACCAAACAGGGGCACAATATTCGGCTGAAGAAAATGCAAGGGCTAGTGCTGAAATGCGCAGTGTGGGGGCTGCTGCCCCCCACTTTGAGCCAGCAAGCTTACTGAGGAGATTGTTTCTGGACTTCACCTTAGCTACTGTTCTTTTGAGATGTTCCTTGAAGGATAGGGTCCTGTCAAGGGTCACTCCGAGGTAGGTTGGAGTGGGGGCATACTTCAGTTTGGTCCTGCTCAGATAGATGTTTGGTTCTCTTGTGGCTTCTGCATTATGGAGGTGGAACACACTGGAGTGCACAGTGGAAGACAGCAATGATTATTTTATCCAAAGTTTACTTAAATGAGCCATTGGATATGTTGATGTGTGTTTAAAGTTCAGATAAGGTGCAATATCTACTACATATTTTCAATTTTCAGTTCAGATGGGGGCGGCACGGTGGCGCAGCGGTTGAGTTGCTGCCTTACAGCGCCAGAGTCCTGGGTTCAATCCTGACCACGGGTTCTGTCTGTACAGAGTTTGTATGTTCTCTCTTTGACCGCGTGGGCTTTCCCCGGGTGCTCTGGTTTCCTCCCACATTCCAAAGACGTACAGGTTTGTAGGTCCATTGGTTTCTGCAAATTGTAAATTGTTCCCAGTGTGTAGGAAAGTGCTAGTGTACGGGATGATCACTGGTCGGCCTGGACTCAGCGGGCCGAAGGGCCTGTTTCCATGCTGTGGCTCTAAAGCCAAACAGGTGTTTATCATTTAATCAACATTAGCCATAATATTACAGCTTCATAAAGATGGCGTGAGTTGTACACATGGAAGCCATTTATTTAAATATTGTCAGCTGCCAGCATTACTCATCTTATTTGCCCTTGCTTGTTTTAGTTTAGTGCCAGTGAATAAGTCTCCAGACCAATGTAAACACCTCCAGTCAAGTCAAGACTTCAGGTAATAGTAGATTTTAAATAACTTCAGAAAAATCAAATGATTTTGCACAATTGCAATGCATGAAGGATTTTTGGAAGAAATATCGTCATGAAGTTCTTTTTTAAATTGAGGCAATTGGTGAAGTTTTAAACTCCTCTACACAGTCAGGTTTCAAAATGACAATCAGAATCAACTTTACAATTTAATCTGCCCCAAAATAACAAGGCTTAAATCATAGATAGACACAAAATGCCGGAGTAACTCAGTGGGTCAGGCAGCACCTCTGGGAAAAATGGATAGGTGACGTTTCACCGGGATGATATAGGTGACAGTGCCACTAAGATAACAATTCGTTTAGTTTATTGTCACGTGTACTGAGGTACAGTGAAAAGCTTTTGTTATGTGTTAACCAGTAAGTGGAAAGAAATACATGATAACAATCGACCCATCCACAGTGTACAGATACAGGATATATGTTTGGCACAAGTAAAAGTGCAATAAAATCTGATTAAAGATAGTCCGAGGGTCTCCAGTGAGGTAGATGGTAGCTTAGGACTGCACTCTAGTTGTTGATATACTAATTAGCTATATTGGTGACAGTACCTTTTTCCAGATATTTATACTTTTCTGGAAGTACTAGCTTGGTCCGAATAACATGTTTCCGTGCCGTTTAACTCTAAGTAGATCTATTGTCTTATTGGATCCAATAAGAAGGAAGGTGTGTGGGCTAATGAAGAATTAATTTATAAATGAACAACACAAAGCAATCATTGAACATCAAATCAAGTCAACAAATTAACGGAACACTTTTTTTTATGTACCTTTGCTCAGCTTGAAATTCTCTCAAATATACAAACTTCTTCCTGGCTAATATTTAGGTTCTTGACACAAAAAATGTATGTCTCATCAATCAAATCCTTGTTGCTAATGAAGTCTGACTTTTGTGTGTAGAGAGTGAAAGTGGAATTTCAATTTGAGCCGATCTTTGAATGTGGAAGATAGTTGTTGGAACATTTCAATCTAATATTTGTTTTCCTCTGAGATCCTGGCACAACCACAAAGGTCAGCTGACTGCAGTTCATAAGTTCATATGTGATAGCAGAATTATTCCATTCAGCCCATCAAGTCTACTCCGCCATTCAATCAAGGCTGATCTAAGTTTCCCTCAACTCCATTCTCCTACCTTCACCCCATAACCTCTGACACCCATACTAATCAAGAATCTATGTATCTCTGCCTTAAAAATATCCAGTGATGGCCTCCACAGCACTCTGTGGCAATGAATTCTGACAAAATAAATTTCTCCTCATCTCCTTCCTAAAGGAATGTCCTTTAATTCTGATCTAATCATGATCTAACCACAATGGTATCAATCCAATCCAGTAAAGATCACTTTGAACTTGAAGCACTCCCATGGGGTGGTTGTCAAGCTTTTTTACAGCTGACCATCAACATTACAAATTAATTGAATGATTAGACATCAGCTTATTTAGTGCATTCAATTAATTTGTAAGTAAAGCCAAATATTGCAATAGAAAATTGAAGAGACCACATTAACTGCCATTCTAAGCATTACAAGGAATGAATTCAACGCCTCCATGTCTTGCAGAAGAAAATGGAATTAACTCTGAGACAATTGAAAGTGCTGTACAGGACAGTGGCAAGCCATTCTGCCCACCTTATCCATGCCGACCAAGCTGGCATATTGGTCTAGTCCCATTTGCCTACATTTGGCCCATAGCCCTCTGAACCCTTCCTACCCAAATATCTGTCCAAATGTCTTTTAAAAGTTAGTTCCAGTTTAGTTTATTATTGTCACATGTACCGAGGTATAATTGAAAGCTTTTTGTTGCATGCCATTCAGACGGTGAAGACTACAAAATGATTACAATCAAGCAGCCCACAGTGCACAGATACAGGATAAAGGACATCAGGTTTAGTGCACGAAAAGTCCAGGAAAGTCTGATTAAGGATATTTTGAAGGTCTCCAATGAGGTAGATGGGAGGTCAGGACCACTCTCTAGTTGGTGAGAGGATGGTTCAGTTGCCTGATAACAGGTGGGCAGTAACTGTCCCTGAGGTGTCTGGAGGTGTGCGTCTTCACACTTCTGAACCTTTTGCCTGATGGGAGAAGGGAAAAGAGGGAGTGACCGGGGTGAGTCTGGTCCTTGATTATGCTGGTGGCCTTGCCGAGGCAGCGTGAAGTGTAGATGTAGTCCATGCAAGGGAGGTTGGTATGCATGACCCTTCTTCAGACTGAAAGTGTCGGGCATCATTTCCTCCTCAGATGCTGCCTGACCCATTGCGATATTTCAACACCTCGTGTTTTGCTCAACCTTCCAGCATCCACAGTTCCTTATTGCTGATACTCTCATCTTTTTCCTGTAATTAACCACCGTCTTTCTGACAGTAAAGTGAAGAAGGAGGACAGATCTTCAATCGGGCTGATGTAAAACTTCACAATGACATTCAGGAAGGCAGATTTTCATTTTCTCTCCCACGCGGAAAACCTGACTAGTTTACAACTTTATTTTCTGGCCCCTCTGTTCCTCTCTCTGTTCCTCCTCGATGTTTTCTTTCTTCAGTCACAGTTAAACTATTTAGTAGTTGTAGTGTTTCCAGCGTTAAGTGGCAGAAGACTCGGCCCTAAAGAACAGCTGTACTGATGAAGTGTCGCCCAGTTATTACACAGTGGAAAGTTCCAGATGCTAACCTCCTCTGTAGTCAAGCTGAAGCAACCCAGGCAATTTGGTCAGAACATTATGATTCATCCAGGAGTCTGGAGGCTGGTGAGGGTTGTGTAAGGAAGCTTAAATCACGCTTATAAAATATTCTGGCCCCCTAACAACTGGCAATGCTCCAGAGAGATTGAGAAATAGGAAAAGCACAATGCTTTTGTCGTCAAATGCAGGAAATTAGTTTAGTTTAGAGATATTGGGCAGAAACAGGCCCTTCAGCTGTGAGTCATCGCCATAATTTTGTTCTCATCTGAAGTTGGGTCCGTGTGGTTAGTTAGTAGCTGTCCTATAAATCATGGGACATAAGACTTCAGGACATTCCTTTGGAGCACTTATCTTTGCACGGTGCAGTAGTGACCCCCACCGTCCCCACCCCATTGTTGCTCTCTCGTTAACCACAACCTGGGTTTAGTTAGTTTAGTTTAGAGATACAGTGTGGAATCAGACCCTTAAGCCCACCGATTCGGTATGGGGTTGATCAGTGATCACCCCATACACTAGCAATTCAATTAACATATAAACCTGTACGTCAATGGAGTGTGGGAGGAAACCTGTACACCTGGAGAAAACTCATGCGGTCACAGGGATCACGTACAAACTCCGTACAGACAGCACCCATAGTCAGGATTGAACCTGGGTCTCATTAGGTGCACATATTCCTCCTGGTCGCAGGAATGAAATGAGAATGTGGTGTGGGTCTACGACAATGCAGGCTGCCTTTTTGAGGCAGTGACTTATGTAGATCACTTCGATGCTAGGGAGGTCGGTACCTGTGAAGGGCTGGGCAGTACTGGACAGCAGCACTGCAACAAAAGTATTTCATTGTATCTCCGTGCACGGGACAATAATAAACCAAACCAACTGTTCTCTGCTCATCTGATACCCTTTTGTCTCTTTTTCAACTCTAGCCTTTGTCACTTACTCCAACCCATCTGCCAATCAACCCCTCCTTCCTCTCCTGTATCCACCTATCACTTGCTAGGCCTTGTCCTGCTCCCACCTTACCTTTCCAGCTTTCTCCCCTCCCCCCCCCCCCCCCACTATAATCAGTCTCGAAACATCGCCTGTCCATTCCCTCCACAGATGCTGCGTGACCCGCTGAGTTCCTCCAGCACTTTGTGTTTTGCTCAAGATTCCAGCCCCTGCGGTTACTTGTTAATAATTACACAGTAACTGACTAGAGCACTGGTATTTTTAGCGTTTTCTGTTTTTATTTGAAACCTCTTCTTGCTGACAAGAGGAAATTACTCACTAGCATTTATGGGGATGATATGGTGCCAATTTCATGAAGGAAACTTCCGTAACTACTTTGAAAAAAATGTCTGGCTTCGAACTATTCGAAATATACATATAACCTTCTGTGCTAAAGATCAGTGTGTTCCACTCAGCAGATGACGGAATGTCTGAAAGTGTTTTATTTATTCATTAAATGTTATTTTTTGCATGGTAAGATTGAAAAGCTAAACTTGAGATAAACATTTGGACCAGATGAGTTCTGATATCTAAATTACTTTCTTCAACACACTTGTATTTTTCCACAGATCACACTGTTCCCCTCTGCTATAAGCTGGCACTAGCTTTCTAACCTCAGATTTCAAATGATAGGCCTAGTTTGAAAGTCGTTCTCAGTGTAAAGTATGGTGAAATGTGTACAAACAGCAACTTTGATCAACCTAAGGGAAATGTTGACTCTGTGTTTACTGCCCAAGTAGGCTTATGAAAGGTGTAATTAAAGATGATCTCCAAATAGATGTTCTCATCAATGGATATTTAGCTGAGCTACAGATTCACCTCAGGCAAAACAGCTCACAAGCCTGTACAAACAAGTCTTGAGGAGATTATGCAGACACAAGGAACTGCCGATTCAAGGCGGCACAGTGGCACAGCGGTAGAGTTGATGTCTTACAGCGCCAGAGACCCGGGTTCGATCCCAACTATGAGTACTGTCTGAACGGAGTTTGTACGTTCTCTCTGTGACTGTGTGGGTTTTCTCCGGGTGCTCCAGTTTCCTCCCACACTCCAAAGACATACAGGTTTGGAGGCTGTGTAAGAAAGAACTACAGATGCTGGTAAAATCGAAGGTAGACACAAAATGCTGGAGTAACTCAGCGGGTGAAGCAGCATCTATGGAGAGAAGGAATGGGCGACGTTTCAGGTTGAGACCCTTCTTCAGACTGATGTCAGGTTTGAGACGCTAATTGTCTTCTGTAATTTGTAAATTATCCCTAGTGTGTAAGGTTGTGCTAGTTTATGGGGTGATCAGAACCGGCCCTGCTGAGTGCCCCCCACCCCCGCTGGACTGTCTCCCTCGGATGGTCACGACACACACATTATTTATTTATTTTACTTTTCTTTTTCATCGGTTGGAAGCTGCATACTAAATCTTGTTGCACTAACTTGCAATGACAATAAAAGATATTATATTATTATATTATATATCACTGATCGGCACGAACTCGGTGGGCTGAAGGGCCTGTTTCCATGCTGGATGTCTAATGTCTAACAACAGTCTCCTGCCACAGTTTTCCACAACAGTTTCCTCCCACGATCCAAAGACGTGCAGGTTTGTAGGTTAATTGGCTTCTGTAAATTGTCCCTAGTGTGTAGGATAGAACGAGTGTGTGGATGGATAGACACAAACTGCTGGAGTAACTCAGTGGGTCAGGTGGCATCCATTCTGGGGGGCACAGTGGCGCAGCTGGTAGAGCTGCTTCCTCACAACTCCAGAGACCCCGGTTCAATCCTGGCCTTGGGTGCTGTCTGTGTGGAGTTTGCATGTTCTCGCTGCGACTGCATGGGTTTCCTCCAGGTGTTCCAGTTTCCTCCCCCATCCCAAAGACGTGCAGGTTTGTACATTAATTGGCTTCTGTAAAAGTGTTCCTATAGTGTAGGGAGTGGATGCGAAAGTGGGATAACATAGAACTAGTGTGAATAGTATTATTGTCAACTGTACCATGCTTTCCACGCTGTATCTTTCAACTCATTTCAATCCAATCCAACATAATATAATATAATATAATATAATATAATATAATATAATATGATTTGATATACTATGTTATGATATAATATATCTGTGGAGGTAATGGACTGCCTGTTTTGGGTTGTAACCCTGATTCAGACTCAGTAGAAGGGTCCCGACCCAAATTGTCATCTGTCCATTCCCTCCACAGATGCTCTGGCCTGCTGAGTTCCTATGAACATGACAGCTCTCATTGACTGCTCACCTTGAGATCCTTGGAGATATATTTACACCATTTTGTTGCTGCTGCACAATCGCTGTTTGACCACATGGGGGAGGTGTTGCTTCTTCAATCAGCAAAACCACGGTTTGCCCAACAAAATAAGGAGATGAAGTCACTGTATATTTTAAAACAGCCTACTGAAAGCTCAGAGATTTTCTGAGATCAGGAATCTCAACAATTCGAGCTCCTCGATCTTGTTTGTTGATTATTTGATTAGGAACCAGAGATGTCTGGCAAACAACATCCACCACTATCTAAACCAAACAGTTTGATGGTAGGTACAGCAGGAAAGCCGCTGCTTCACAGCACCAGAGACCCGGGTTCGATCCTGGCCTCGGATGCTGGAGTTAACACTTTCTCTCTGTGACTGTGTGGGTTTCCTCCGGGTGCTTTGGTTTCCTCCAACGTCCCAAAGAAGTGCCTTTTTTTGTGGGTAAAATTGCCCCGATTGTGTAGAGAGTGAATGAGAAAGTTGGATAGCATAAAATAATGTGATCGGGTGACCAATATCAGTGTAGACTCGGTGAGCTGATGGTCCTGTTTCCATGCTGTGTGTCCTAACTAAAACTAAAACTACATTTTTGTTGTTTAGGATTAGTTTTAGGTTTAGGCTTATTGTCACCTGTACCAAACTATCATGCATGCTGTCAAAATAGATCATATAACACTAGACATATATACAATCAAATCAAACTGAAGTACAATAGATAGAGCAAAGGGGAAGATACAGAGTGCAGAATATAGTTCTCACCATTGTAGCTTTATATATATATAAAGATAACCACAAAGTTCTGGAGCAACTCAGCGGGCCAGGCAGCATCTCTGGTGAAAAAGGATGAGTGATGTTTCAGGGTCAGGACCATGAAGAAGGGTCCCGACCCCAACCATCACACATCTTTTTTCTGAGTTGCTCCAGCACTTTGTGTCTACCTTTGGTATAAACCAGCATCTGCAGTTCCTTTCTAGATATCCATTCAACGACATCGCCCGACTGAGTGGAAATACTTGTTTTCTCTGGTTAACAGGGTTTTGCGGAGTTCCAGTGTGAGTGGGAAAGCGAGAGGAAGCAAGAATTATCCGATGGAGGTGTAGTGCAGGCAGAGATGTCAGTGCTGGAGCTTGATGCTTCAGGAGAAGCCAACACTCCTCACTCCTCACCACATGGAGTGCACCTTGCCGGACACAGAGTCATAGAGTCATCCAGCACGGAACAGGCCCTTCAGCCCAACCTGCCCATGCTGACCCATTTGCCCATCTATGCTAGTCCCAACTGCCCACATTTGACCCATATATCCCTTTAAACCTTAGATAGACACAAAGTGCTGGAGTAAATCACCTCACCTTGCCAGAATGGAAATGTGAAAGACTAGTTTAATTTACGTTAGTTTAGAGATACAGTGTGGAAACAGGCCCCTCAGCCCACTGAGATTGCGCTGTCCACAGTATACAACTACTGGATAAAGAGTTCTGCCTCTACCATATCAATGCCTTCATATAATACTTTAGGATGGCACGGTGCTGCAGCGGTAGAGACTGCTGCCTCACAGCTCCAGAGACTCGGGTTCAATCCTGGCCACGGCTGCTGTTCTCCCCATGACCTGCGTTCTCCCCGTGACCTGCGTAGATTTTCTCCGGTTTCCTCCCACACTCCAAAGATGTACAGGTTTGTAAGTTAATTGGCTTCGGTAAAAATTGTAAATTGTCCTTAACGTGTGTAGGATAGTGCCAGTGTGTGGGGATCGCTGGACGGCGCACACTTGGTAGGCGGAAGGGCCTAGTTCTGCGCAGTATCTCTAAACAAAAACGAAACCTCTAGAGAATTTTATATATTTCTATCAGGACTCCCCTCAGCCTCCCATCAGGACAAATGGGTGAGAACTTTTCCCTCACTCAGAGAATGACCAGGGGAAAAGCCAGAATCAAGATTCTTAAATTGTGTTTCATTCTTTTGTTAAAACCTAGTAAGTTGAAATATGGAAAACAAAGAGCAGACAATTGCAGTGAAAAATGATCTACTTTGAAACCTATAACATGTGGTGTCTTTGACAGGATCAGGAATTGACTTTGCACAACTATGTAACGTAACAAATTAGCAAAGCCACGCAGCTGTTTGTAACTCCGTTTTGAATTAGTCTCAAGATTTTAGTGAAGCTGTTAAATAAATCTCATCTGAGAATCAGCCAACAAAAATTTCCACCCCTCTGGACATCTTCAACTCTAAGGTTGAGAGGGTAAAATAGATCAGCCATGATTGAATGGTGCAGCACAGTGGCGCAGCGGTAGAGTTGCTGCCATACAGTGCCAGAGTCCCGGGTTCGATCCTGGCCATGGGTGCTGCCTGGCCAGAGTTTGTACATTCTCCCTGTGACCTCCGGATACTCCGCTTTCCTACCACACTCCAAAAAAGTCCAGGTTTGTAGGTTAATTGGCTTTGGTAAAATGAGTAAATAGTCCCTAGTTTGTTGGATAGTGCTAGTGTACGGGTCGGTGGGTCAACGAGCCTAATTCTGTTCCTATGTCTTGGAGAGCCCTAGTGGGTGGGGAGTTCTGAAAGGTAGGAGGGGATATGTTAGAGGAACAGTATGAACATTGAATTTGATTTCACCAATTTAAAATAACTACAACCCTCCCCCTTCCCTCTTCACCCTTGTCCCCCCCCCCATTTCTCCACCCCCCCCCCCCCCCCCCCCCCCCCCCAATCTCCCCTGTGCCTGTGCCTCACCTGGACACCTATTTATCCCCTGCCCCCCTCCTCTTCCACCTACAATCCTTCCTCTATCTTCACAATTCACACACCATCTTTTCATCTCCGGGCTTTGTCCAACCATCTATCTATCAAATAACCCCTCACCACTGTAGACCTAATATCTGCCCCTCCTCTCTTCCAGCTTTCTTCCCCCCACCCTTTACAATCAGTCCGAAGAAGGGTCCCACCCTAAAACGTCACCTGTCCATGTTCTCCAGAGATGCTGCCTGAGCCGCTGAGTTACTACAGCCATTGTGTCGATCTCTGTTAATAAACCGGTTGTTCTCGGGAGGTCCGAAAACAGGTGCATCTCACAGTGACCCTATTTTCCCAGTGACAAATCACCATCCTTTGTAGGTCTGTTATGAAAATCTCCTCACTCATGTAAGAATGTTTTATGACAGAATGTGTTCATAAAACCTATGGTGTTGTGCTTTCCAACCTAGACATCATTGCAATCCAATTCTGTCCCAGTAGCGACCCATTTCCAATGGGCTGGCATGGAGAGACCAATACCACGTGTACACATTTCTAGACCATGGTATTTTTCCAATTTCCTTTCCTCAAGAATGTAAAGCTTGTTGGTGTCATATTACTTGCTTTAACTTATCCTCAGCGTTTTGTAGCTTCACACATGATGGGCTTTGGCACTTCACAGTCAGAATTATTTTCCCTAGGGTGGAAATGTCAAAGACTGGAGGGCATAGGTTTAAGGTGAGAGGGTCAAAGCTTAAAAGAGATGTGCGTGGTGAGTTTTTTTACACACAGGGTAGTGGGTGCCTAGGACGTGCTGCTAGAGATTGTGGTGGAGGCAGACACGATAGTGGCATTCTTCAGACTGTAACCCTTTTTTCACATCTGAATTAGGGTCCTGACCCAAAACGTCACCCATCCTTTTTCTCCGGAGATGCTGCCTGACCTGCTGAGTTACTTTGTGTCTACTATGACCTCCACACCTTTTGATCACTTCATCTCCTCTTTTCCCATTGCCATTTTAATCTAAAAGATACAATTTAAAAAATCCAACTGGATCTGATCTGTGCATGTTTACACCAAAGCTTTTTTTAAATACATTGTTGCAATTTAAAATGTTGCATACAACGTTTAATTTAATTTAGTTTAGAGGTACAGTGTAGAAACAGGCCCTTCGGTCTACCAAGTCTGCACTGACCAGCAATCCCTGTCCACTAGTACTATCCTACGTACACTAGGGGCAATTTACAATTTTTACCAAAGCCAAATTAACCTACAGACCTGTACGTCTTTGGAGTGTGGGAGGAAACCGGGGCACCCGGTGAAAACCCACCCAGTCAAAGAAAAACGTACAAACTCCATAGAGGATGTCGGTGCGTGCTTTGAAAGCTAATCGGGATTTCATAATAAAACATGCTTCTAAAGGAAGTAACTGGATGATTGAATTAAAAACATCGATGTATATAGTGTCTTCAGAAAAAGTTTAAAACATCTTACTTTCAAAAAGTCCCAATTGTCCAGAAAAGCATTTTGTTTGGTGAGAGAGCTGGCGACCAGACTTAATGTCAGCACTGCTTTAAACACAGTCCACTGATATTCTGGGATCCAATTGGCAAGTCTATGCATTACTTCACTTGGCTGATGCCGTGTGCCAATGTAAGCTTGTTATGGACGTGAAACAAAGAAATGGAGGGAGTTGGTTTGAAATCTTATTTTCTGCAGCTTTTCAGCTCTGAACGAACTGTGAGTGTGATGAAGATGTTGACATTATGTATTTTCCACTCTGTCATCATAACAGCTGTTTCGGATTGTCGGAGTTCAGAGGTTATTTCGGTGCTGCTAGGATATTGGTAAATCTTGAGGAACGTATCAATCCTTCTTTGGCCCTGAGCTAAATCAAGGATGGCAAAGGCCTGGCACTGATTATAAAGCACCTGTATCTTGTGGAGATTAAATAATTTCATAAACCATCAAAGTAACACATAATTAATTTATAACGTCACCTGAGCCACAGAATTATGTTCTAACCTTGAAATTAGTTCCTGGTAACCACTGCTTTTCATCAGAGCAGTTTTGGCTTCACATCATGCCGTGGCGAGGCCACCAGCATAATCAAGGATGGGTCTCACCCTGGTCACTCCCTTTTCTCCTCTCTCCCATCAGGCAAGACGTACAGATATGCGAAAATGCATAGCTCCAGATTCTGGGGAAGTTTCTTCCCAGCTGTTATTAGGCAACTGAACCATCCTATCAACATCTAGAGAACGGTCCTAAACTACTATCTACCTCATTGAAGACCCTCCGACTATCTTTAATTGGACTTAACTGAAGTGTATCCTACATTAAACGCTATTCCCTTTATCCTGTATCTGTACACCGTGGATGGCTTGATGTATTGTCTTTCCGCTGACTGGTCAGCATGTAACAAGAGTTTTTCACTGTACCTTGGTGCATGTGACAATAAACTAAACTAAACTGTTTTTTTTTACTCTGTTGCTTCAGCAGTGACTTGCATTCCTCTGCTTTCCACTGAGTCATTGGGTCATATAGCACAGACACAGGCCCTTCGACCCAACTTGTCTATGCCGACCAAGGTGCCCCATCTAAGCTAGTCCCATTTGGTTGCATCTGGTCCCTATCCCGCTAAACCTTTCCCATGCATGTACATGGTCACCTTCTGTGTGATAAAATACTCATGGAATAGAACGGAGTGCAGGGGATGTGGCAAGGTGGTGCAGCGGTAGAGTTGCTGCCTTACAGCGCCAGAGACCCAGGTTCGATCCTGAGTACAGGTGCAGATCTACCACAATTGAATGGCTGAGTAGACTTGATGGGCTGAATGGCTTAATTCTGCTCCTATAACTTATGAACATGACTGTTTATGTCTGCTAATGGATAGGAAGGAGCTGTTCCAGAGTCTGGTGGTGTGTGCTTTTAAGCTTCTGCATCTTCAGCCTGAAGGGATCAGGAATAAGAAAAAATGATTGGGGTAGGACAAATCTTTAAATATGTTGGCTGCTTTCCCGAGGCAGTGTGAAGTGTAGATTGAGTCGATGGTGGGGAGTCTGGTCTGTGTGACGGACTGGGCTGCTTCCACAGCTCTCTGCAAATTGTTGTGGTCTTGGGAAGAGCTGTTCCCAAACCAAGCTGTGATGCAACCCGGCAGGATGCTTTCTCGGGGAACTTTTAGACGTTTGTCAGAGTCACTGGAGACATACCAAATGTTCTCACATGGGGGACTGGGTTTCAAACCTCAGGAAAAGGAGTAGGAATTTTTGGATAAAGAATATCAGAAATGTCTTCACTCAGAAGATAATAAACCTTTGGAACTCTGTATCCTAGAAAGCAGCGAGGCTCAGGTGTTGAGTTCATTCAAAACAAAAATCAATGGGTTTTATAATAAAATATAACTATATAAAAAAAGTTATTAAATATTTTGGCGGCACTGTGGTGTACTTGGTAGGGCTGTTGTCTCACAATGCCAGAGACCCGGGTACATTCCCGACCTTGGGTGCTGTCTGTACGGAGTTTGCACATTCTCCCTGTGATTGTGTGAGTTTCCTCTGGGTGCTCCGGTTTCCTCCCACATTCCAAAGATGTGCGGGTTTGCATGTTAATTGGCCTCAGTAAAATTGCCCCCAAATGTCTAAGGAATTGATGAGAAAGTGGGATAACATAAAACTAGAGTGCACGAGTGATCGATGGTCAGCGTGGACTCGATGGGCCGAAGGGGCTGTTTCCCTGCTGTGTCTCTAAACTAAATTTAGTTTCCGAATGAAATATATATTTCATTGCATATGGAAGTAATCAGGAGATGTGGTGACAGTGCAGGGAAATGGTGTGGAGGCAGATGATCAGCTGTAAGTGACAGGGTTTGTCTGGATGAACAGGCAGCACAGTGGCCCAGGTTCGATCCTGACTACGGATGTCGTTTGTGTGTGGAGTTTGCACGTTCTCCCTGTGATCATGTGGGTTTTCTCCGGGTGCTCTGGATTTCTCCCACATCCCAAAGACATGCATGTTTGTAGGTTAATTTGGCCCCTGTAAATGACCCCTAGTATCTAGGATAGAACAGGTGTATGGGCATTACTGGTCAGTGTGGATGGGTGGGCCGATGGACCTGTTTCCATGCTGTATCTCTAAACGTAAAAGTAAAACCTACACATGTACCCATTTCTTACATTCTTGAGCTTACAATTACTGATCGATTGATTAGTACAGGTGTCAAAAGTTACAGGGAGAAGGCAGGAGACTAGGGTTGCGAAGGAAAGATCGATCAGCCATGATCGAATGGAGGGGCAGATATGATGGGACGAATGGCCTAATTCTGCTCCTATGTCTTATGAACATTAACTTCCTGTGCTGTACTGTTCTGTAAATATATGAATATAATATCTCAGAAAGTAGGACTGTAGGCTTTCAGCGATCTCCTTGGATTTAGCTGCCTTTTTTAGACTTTACCTTTAGACTGTAGAGATACAGAGCAGAAACAGGGCCTTTTGCCCACCGAGTCTGCGCCGACCAGCGATCATCACGTATACTGACACTATCCTACACACTATGGACAATTTACAATTTTACCAAAACCAATTAACCTGCAAACTTGTACATCTTTGGGATGTGGGCGGAAACTGGAGCACCCGGAAAAAAACCCACGCGGTCACAAGGAGAACGTACAAACTCCATACAGACAGCACCCATAGTCAGGATCGGATCCGGGCCTCTGGCGCTGTGAGGCAGCAACTCTACTGCTGCGCCACCAGGCCAGTGAAAGATGTAAAAAGAATCGTGAATAAATCTGCCCTACATTAGATTCTACATTTTTATCAGAGATTTAAGACTCACGCAAATCTACAAAATGAAAGCTCTCAACTTCAGAGTTTAGAAGTCATAATAGTTTGCAAGAACATTTTATAGAGACCAAAATTAGGGCTTGCAATCATTTATAATGAATGGTTTTAGTTTACATGGACGTCGAGCTGTTTAAGTTTCTGTTGAGACCGTGGTTAATTCAATTCCAATATAAGTCCAACCACAGCTCTGATGCAAGTACAGAATTCCACAACTTCACTACATCTCCATTCACCCATTATTAAGCTGCTGACCTCATCCAAGCACAACATCGATATACAGAATTCCAGCCAAGCACAAAATGTTCTCTAAATATCTGCTTTTGAATGCTAAGTACACTAAATGTTATTTAACCCGCCGCCAAGTGTCAACTTAAGATTGCAGTCTGTTTATAAATTCTAATCACTCCTGTGGATAACATGTCCTTAAGCTCAAATACTTCTGTTTTATTATTTTAAGATTAAACCACTAAATGAATCATTACATTTCCTACTTAAATATGTTATTAAGTAAAACTCCAAGGACAACTCCCCTCTCCCCCTGCAATGTAGAATCATTTATGTCAGATTTTTTTGTCCATACTTTCTTTTCATATTTATTTGCTGAGGTAAAGTGTCATGTAATTTGTTCAGTGGGAGTTGATCAATAAACCACACCTTTCGGGTGGCACACTGGCGCAGCGGAAGAGTTGCGGCCTCACAGCGCCAAAGATCTGCGCCTGATCCTGACCTCGGGCACTGTCTGTACGGAGTTTGCACGTGCTCCCCTTGACTGCGTGGGTTTCCACTGGGTGCTCCTATTTCCTCCCACATCCCAAAGACGTGCATGTTTGTAGGTTAACTGGTCTCTGTAAAATTGTCCCTATGTCATAAGGAATGGATGAGAAAGTGGGATAACAGAACCAGTGTGAACGGATGATTGATGGTAGGCATGGACTTGGTAGGCATGTTTCCATGTTGTATCTCTAAACTAAATTAAACTAAACTAAACAGGACTCTTGTTAAATATTTTGTTTTTCCAGCCTATGATCATTCCTCACAGCAGTAATATGCTTTAAGATGAAAGTAGATAATATGTCAACAACTGCGCAGATAATGAGAGAGGATAGCTTACAAATAAATATGTCAGAAAATAGTATTGCTGCTAATGTCCTTAAAGCCAGCATAAACTCAATGAGCCAAGTTACCTCATTCTATGTCTGTGACAAGTAGTGTAAAACAGCAGTGTGCTGGTGCAGAAAATACAGAGTAAACCTCATTACATTATTTAGTTTTTAGTTTTGGAGATACAGCACAGAAACAGGCCCATCGGCACACCGAGTCCGTGCCGAGCAGCAATTTCCGTACTACAGGGATCGCTGCACTATCCTACAGACTAGGTACAATCCTGCACTATCCTACAGACTAGGTACAATTTACAATTTTTACCGATGTCAAATTAACCTACAAACCTACACGTTTTTGGAATGTGGGAGGAAACGGAGCACCCGGGGAGAACCCACATGGTCACGGGGAGATCGTACAAACCTCACACAGTCAGCACCTGGAGTTAAGATCAAACCCAGGTCTCTGAGCTGTAAGGCAGCATTTCTACCACGTTGCCTCTGTGCTGCCCCAGAGTAAACGCCGTTTAAAGATGGAAAAGGGTTACAATTAGAAATGCAAGGTATTTCTCAGGTCCAAGGCACGAGGCGTTTTCTGATGAAGAACTTGCATTGTCCCAGTGTAACTACTAATATGGAATATTCCAAAATTACCGAGCTGACTTTTATAGCTTGTTGCTGTGGTTTTCAAAGTCCATGACTCAGAAACAATTCCTCTCCCTGGATTGGTCTGGGATCAGTTAGCTGGAGCAGAAGGTTTCTGGCAACAGCGTTTTTGACATAAGTGTTTTTCTTCTGGGAAGATAAACTTTCTTTCAAAGGATTTATAATCATAATAATCATAATCATAATCATTACTGGCCAAGTATGTTTTGCAACATACAAGGAATTTGATTTGCCATACAGTCATACCAATAAAAAGAAACAGAACACACAAAATACATTTTAACATAAACATCCACCACAGCGACTCCTCCACATTCCTCACAGTGATGGAAGGCGAAAACATTTTCAATCTCTCCCTTCTTTGTCCTCCAGCTGTCGAGGGCCTCTAACCATCTGTTGACGGGACGATCTTACACTCGCAGCCGGCGACGGGCCTCCTCAACGGGGTGATCAAGCTCCTGCATCGGGGGGGGGGGGGGGAGGGGGACTCTCAGCTCCCCCATGCCAGTCGGTCGGGACTAGTTCAACGTCATGCAGCTTTTGGAACATCCCGACGTCGGTCTCTAACCCGAGACTGCGAGCTCCTTGATGTTAAAGTCCAGGCAAGGAATCGGCTCCGATGGTAAGTCCACGCCCCGTGGTGGGGCTCAAAGTCAGTCCCGAGCAAGGCCGCCAGCTCCACGATGTTAGGTCGCAGAGCGACCGGAGATACGATCCGGAAAACAATCGCATCTCCGGCAAGGCAAGAGAATGAAAAAAAGTTTCCCCTGACCCCTCTCCCCCCAAATAAAACAAACCAAAGAACATTAACACATACTTTTTAAACATACTAAAAAAAATTAAAAAAGACGAAAAGGACAGACAGACTGCAGACGAGGCTGCCATCGAAGCGCCACCCTGTGGAATATGGATTATGCTGTAGATTTAAACAAATCAAAATGTCAGTCTGAAGAAATGTCCCACCCTAAATGTCGTCTGTCCATTCCCTCCACAGATGCTACTTGAATCACTGAGTTACTCCAGCACTTTGTGTTTTGCTCAAGATTCCAGCGCCTACAGTTTCTTGTTTCTAAACAAAGCGATACTGATTCTGTACTTGGTAATCACTTTGTCCAAAACGTTTAAATTCCAGCAGCATGAAAATGTGGTTAGAGCTGAGGTCTCTGTAACTGAGGTCCCTCTGAGATATGGCACCAACATTGAGAAATCTGGAGAAGATGGGTCCCGACTTGAAACATCACCTGTCCATTTTCTCCAGAGATGCTGCCTGGCCCCCTGAGTCACTCCAGCACTTTATGTTTCACTCAAGATTCCATCGTCTGCATTTCGGTGTCTCCACATTTCTGATTCTAGGTCTTCAATAGGGATGAAATGTGATCAGACATCAGAGCATTTGGACCAGATCACGACCCGATTCACACCAGTTCTACACACTCGGGCAATTTACAGTGGCCAATTAATCTAGAAATCCGCACGTCTTTGGGATGTGGGGGGAAAGCGGAGCACCCAAAGGAAACCCACGCGATCACAAGGGAGAACTTGCAAACTCTACACAGACAGCAGCCGAGATCAGGATCGAACTCGAGTCTCTGGTACAGACCACACCGCTGTGCCACTGTGCCGCCCTTTCTGATCTTTAAAGTCAACAACCAGGAGACCTGTGTCTGTGCTGGAATTAAACTACTACAGATATGTGTTGTTCTGAGCCAGCTCGGGGACCAGTCTTCTGATTTTTGTACATTTCAAAACCTTTTCAGCAGTTCAATGTAAAAGTGACCTAATTGGGTGCTTGATGGCCAGTATGGACAGGTTGGGCTGAAGGGCCTGTTTCTGTGCTGTGTGACCCCACATTCAACAGAATGGAACAGATTGCCTGCTTTGCTTCACTGTTAACAATGTATGATTCAATTGGTTGAAAGGTACAACATTGAAACAGGCCTTTCAGCATATTGGGACCATACTAACCATAGATCACCCATTCACACTAATTCTGTGTTATCCTACTTTCGCATCTTACATGCTAGGGGTGATTTGCTGAGGCCAATTCACCTACAAAGCCACACGTCTTTGGGATGTGGGAAGAAACCAGAGCACCCGGAGGAAACCCATACTGTCACAGGGAGAACTTGCAAACCCCACACACGGGTAGCACCCGAGGTCAGGGTCGAACCTGGGACTCTGGCGTTGTGAGGCAGCTGCTCTACCAGCTGCGGCACTATGCCACCCTATTGCTACTGTGTCATAGAGTCAGAGAGTCATACAGTGAAAACGGGCCAATCAGCCCATTCTGCTCATACCAACCAACATGTCCCATCTACACTAGTCCCACCTGCCTGCGTTTAGCCCATATCCCTCTAAACCAGTTCTATCCATGTACCTGTCTAAATATTGCTGATAGTACCTAACTGTGCTACCTGATGTTTCAGGATCCATATTAAATTGAACCCAGAATCCCATCGGACTTTATCTTGCACTAAATGTTATTCCCTTTATCCTATATCTGTATATTGTGGATGGCTTGATAATAATCAAGTATAGTATTTCCGTTGACACGTTAGCATGCAACAAAAAGCTTCTCACTGAACCTCGGTACACGTGACAATAATAAACTAAACTAAGATGGACCACCAAAATTCAGTTGTGTTCAGGCAGAGCTGAGTGGAACCAGACTATTTATGATGATCTAATAAAAGTACAGTTCCCTCCTGCAGTTCAGTGGCAGCGAGACAACTTGGGTTTGTACCAAATAATATTTTTTCTTTCCATGAAAATTATCTCAGGAACTGTTCCAAACCTTGTAATCAGTCCATATTTCCTTTTTGAGTTCACAGTATCTTGTGTTTCATTGTCCTGTGGCCAGGAAGTAGTGCGACAATGTTAATAAAACCATCTTACTGTTAACTCTGTGAAATACTCCATCAGATCACCATAGCTATCACTTCGACAGCATTCCTTAAGTATACGTGTTTTATGAAAGCTTTTAAATGCGACTGCTTAAGATTGTAAATTGGTTCAACCTTTCCATTCTCCACCCCTTCGCTCCACAAACTTCCAAGAATTTGCTTTGAATTACCTCAGCAACTAAACAAAAGTAGCTCAATATTTCGAAGCAAATAACTGGTTTATACCACAGATATTTCGGGTCGGGGCCCTTCTTCAGAATGAAAGTGGTAGAAGAACTGAAAGTGAGAAAAGACCAGAACAAGTCTGTTGTTTTTCCATCTCTAGTTCTCCCACCTCCCACCCTACACCCACAGCCCCCCCCCCATCCTGCCACCCCCCCCCCCCCCCCATCCTGCCACCCCCCCCCCCCCCCCACCCCCACCACCGTGTCTATTATTGTCTGTAAAGTTCAATATTTTTTCTGACACATTCCGCAAGGAAGCCATCAAAGTGTTGGAGTAACTTGTGGGTCAGGCAGCATCTCTGGAGAACATGGATATGTGCCATATTAGGTCAGGACCCTTTAACAGGCTCAAGAAGGGCCCCAACCTGAAACATTTCCTATCCATAATCCCCCAGAGATGCTGCCTGACACACTGAATAACTCTAGCACTTTGTGTCCATTTCTGCAAACCAGCACATCTGCAGTTGGAAACCAACAGTAACTCCGATTCATCGGAGAGGTCCGCTTTGAACACTGACCAGATCTTTGGCCTTTATCATTAATAAACAAAAGTGGGAATGATTAAACTATGCAAGTTACTGCCAAAGTCGAGCAGCTGCAGCCTCTAATCTGAATTTTTTTTTGTATGGTAGTAAAAACAACCATTAAATATTTGTCAAAATGTCCAGAAATGGTAATTAATTTACTATTGCTCTTTAAGATAAAATATGTGAACAAAGGGGGGGGGGGGGGGGGGAAAGAACATAGTAAACATTGGATTTGTTTATTACTCGAGAATTTATATAGTTGTGTGTCCAAAAAGTAAATCTGTGCTTGTGTGGAACTTCTGAGTGCCACATCTTACAAAATAGCCAGTGGACATGAAAGGAGTGTGAAGGAGTATGAATTTGCTTCTGGTTTTGCTACACAGAGAAAGACTTTGTCGCTGGAGATGAGAGAGGAGATCCTTTCAAGACAATATACAAAAGGCAATGGCCATGAGTTCACGGACACGTCATTGGATTTTATTCCCTTTCAAACAGAACAAGCGATTTGAAGATTAATCATATTCTAAAAGAAAGAGGACTAAATAACCGTGGGTGGGGAGTGTAGATCAGCAAAGACTAGTAGACCTTAAAATTCTTAAGGGGTTGGACAGGCTAGATGCAGGAAGATTGTTCCCGATGTTGGGGAAGTCCAGGACAAGGGGTCACAGTTTAAGGATAAAGGGGAAATCCTTTAGGACCGAGATGAGAAAAACATTTTTCACACAGAGAGTGGTGAATCTCTGGAACTCTCTGCCACAGAAGGTAGTTGAGGCCAGTTCATTGGCTATATTTAAAAGGGAGTTAGATGTGGCCCTTGTGGCTAAAGGGATCAGGGGGTATGGAGAGAAGGCAGGTACAGGATACTGAGTTGGATGATCAGCCATGATCATATTGAATGGCGGTGCAGGCTCGAAGGGCCGAATGGCCTACTCCTGCACCTATTTTCTATGTTTCTAGACTAGTGAAGGGCTAGTAGACCATGACCTCCAGGTTCAAGAACAGCTAAAAAGCTAAAAGCCTCTTCCCAGCAAGCTTCATGCTTAACCCCCCCCCCCATCTTATCACCTCCTTACTACAATCAGTTGAAGAAGAGTCACCTATCCATGTTCTATCCATGTTCTCCATAGATACTGCTGAGTTACTTAAGTACTTTGTGTCTTCTTTAGTAAATTATCATCTGCAGTTCCTTATTTCTACATTAATGTCTTGAACACTACACAACACTAATCTCAGCAGATAGACATAAAGTGCCGGAGTAACACAGCGAGCGGGTCAGGCAGCATCTCTGGAGAAAACGGATGGGTGGTGATTCGGGTCGGGACTCTTCTTCAGACTGAATGTAGTAGTCAGTCCATTCCTTCCACAGATACTGCCTGATGTGCTGAATTCCTCAAGCAAATTTGGTTTAACTATAACCTTAACTTCTTCTACCCCCAATAGCTGCTTCTACCCCAGAGCCAATACACCCCTCCACTCGTCCCACCACCACCACCCGTCTCTGATGTAATTGGCATGATAGCAGAGTGCACAAGAAAGAGGCCTTTGGGCAAAGAGTCGATTGATTCCAGCTGCACAACACTCCCTGGCCCGTGTAATGACATGTCCAATAAAGCCCCTTCTTCAGCATCTGCAGTGCCTTGTGTCCACATTCTCTTGGTAATCCTGTGATTTCTTCTGCAACATTTTACTTTGTTCTTGATTGATTAAAAGATACAGCTGGGGAACAGGCCCTAGGGCCCACCGAGTCCATGCTGACCATCGATCGCCTGTTCACACTACCTCTATGTTATACAACTTTTGTATCCACTCCCCACACACTAGGGGCAATTTCCAGGGGTCAATTAGCCTACAAGCCCACACATCTTTGATGACATGCTATCCAAATATCATAAAGCCCCCTCGCCAGTGTTCATCTATTACTGGTCAATATCTGTACTACCCCTCTTTTCTCCCAGCTTATATTCCCATCCCCCCTCACCAATACAATCAAATGTTATCTATCCTTATTCTTCAGATAGGCTGCCCGACCCACTGAGTTACTCCAGCAGTCCCTTGTTATTACAACAGTGCTGAATCACTGAACTCGACAAGGCATTAATCACGGCACAGTGGACGCACTTTCACCTGGAAGCTGAAGGCGACACGGTGGCACAGCGGTAGAGTTGCTGCTTACAGCACCTGAGACCCAGGTTCGATCCTGACCTTGCATGTTCGCCCCGTGACCTGCGTGGCTTTTCTCCGGGTGCTCCGGTTTCCTTACATGCTCCAAAGACAGGTTTGTAGACAAATTGGCTTGGTGTAATTGTCCCTAGTGTGTGTAGGATAGAGTTAATGTGGGGGGGGGGGGGGGGGGGGGGGGATCACTGTTTGGCGCGGACTCAGTAAGACAAAGAGCCTGCTTCTCCGCTGTATCTCCAAACTAAACTGAACTGAACTAAACTAAACTAAAGGCTGCCTCAAGCCTGTTGTAGACTAACACAAATCCCAGATGGCTGAGATAACTAACACAACATTTGCGGTGACGGGTAAGAAATAAAGACATGTTCTGAGTTTAACTGGATATACTTAAGGCAGCATCATACATCATCATTGTAACCCATCTCCAGCTAAGTTACTATTACATCAATCACCAGAACATGAGGACAGTGTAGCCACACAATGGAGCGATGTCAGCTGATTTCCGACACGTTAATTTACCATGCTGAGTGTGAGTGTCACCGAACAGTTGAACCAAGGAACAGTGCATCATGCAACAAGTTTAAGTTAATAACGGCTGAACTTCAGTCCGTCTGTCTTCAAGCTGACTGCTACTTAAGTTGTAAAAACAGGAAATACTCAAAATACTTATCAGGTCAGGCAGCGTCTGTGGAAAGAGAAACAGAGCTCACCCTTGAGGCTGGGGGCAATTGGTCAGAACTGGACAACTACTAGGAACATAGAGCATAGAACTGTACAGTGCAGGAACAGGCCCTTCGGCCCACATTATCCATGCTAAACATGTACGATGTTTACATCTCATGCTGCTGCAAGTACAAATGTCATTGGCTGTTGATTATCTCCTCTGCCGGCACGTAATCCATATCCCTTCATTCCCTGCATGTTCATGTGCTTATCTAAAAGCCTCTTAAACGCCTCTATCGTATCTGCCTCCACCACCACCCCTGGCAGCACGTTCCAGGCACCCACAACCTTCTGTGCAGTAAAAAAAACTTGCAATAGATGTGTAGACTCAGGAACTGCAGATGCTGGTTTACAAAAAAAACCACAAAGGGCTGGAGTATCTCAGCAGGTCAGACTGAAGAAGGGGTTGACCTGAGACGTCACTTATCCATGTCCTCCGGAGATGCTGCCTGACCCCCTGAGTTACTCCAGCACTTTGTGTTTTCTTAACCAAAGTGAATGTCCAATACAGTTTGCAATGCAATGCAACTGCGAAACCAGACTCACTAAGAGCTGCACAACCCTTGCCTGTAAATCAAATGGCAGCAAGCCAGCCTTTGAATCGGAAGGTTCTGGTTTCAAGTACCTTCCCAGAAACGTGAGCCTACTATGGGTACTATCACGTGTTGAGAAAATATGACCTTCGTAAAGGGCCTCATTTTGGATGAAACATTAAACTGAGACCTCATCTGTTCCCTCAGATTTTGAGGAAGAGGAGAAAGGTTGGGACTATGTATCCCTCAGTCCTAATGAACGATATCTGGCTACTATCACCATCCTGTAGACTAATTAGCTCCTGGATTTCCAACATTACATCAGTGACTGCACTTCAATAAGAAAATTGACTGCAATGTACCTTCCTTAGATATTGTGTTAAATTTTACCAATATCTTTACCAATATGGCGGCACAGTGGCGTAGCGGTGGACTTGCTGCCTTACAGCATCAGAGACCCGGGTTTGAACCTGACGACAGGTGCTGTCTGTACGGAGTTTG
This sequence comes from Amblyraja radiata, assembly GCF_010909765.2. Taxonomy (NCBI): domain Eukaryota; kingdom Metazoa; phylum Chordata; class Chondrichthyes; order Rajiformes; family Rajidae; genus Amblyraja; species Amblyraja radiata. Next base: position 32,329,707 of record NC_045969.1, on the reverse strand, counting down.
TACGTCTCCCTGTGCAGGTTTGTAAAGTAATAGTAAATTCTGTAAATTGCCGCTAGTGTGTGGGTGATTGTTGGTCGGTGTGGACCCGGTGAGCCGAAGGGCCCGTTTCCACGCTCTATCTCTAAACTAAATCTTATCAATAACACTATCTTTGTTAGATACTGCTTTAAACTTTACCAATATCTTATCCAAACATTGTACTCCTCCAGTGTTGTAATTGAGGTGATACAATTTAGATGAGACATTAATCAAAGAACTGGATTTCCCTCGCAATTTAGCCTAAAGGAATACCATGGGACAATTTGTGGGAGGGCGAGGGATATCTGCCAAGTGTCATCTGAGATCGTGGTGAGTCTTTGATCTCAAAATGTCACTGAAACATAGTTGCCTGAAAAGTCTTCCCATTGCTAGCAGTCAATGTGTTATATCATTGAGTGCATTTCACCCTGTGCATGTGCCAGCTCCCTTTTGACTGCCACATTTTCTTAAGAGTAACAGTGGAAAAACCTCAGCCTTTGCAACTTTCTTTTGCACATCTTGAGACAGAGAATGTGCGTGAAGGCAAATCTTTCATTACGAAGATTTACGTGGGAAGTTACACATTATGTTTGAAATGTCTGTTTCCCCCTTCAATAACAAGAGGAATCTCTAGCCCGAGGTTTATGTCTGAGAAAATACACAATTGCGATCTGTGGAGGGTAGCCAAAGAGGAGCAGGCAAGACGGGGCCAAAAAGGACCGGCACAGATATTGTGATAATTGGAATTGAGCTGTTAATTCAATTGAATATTTGTTTGCCCTTTTCCCCAAACTGTTCAATCTATCATTATCTTTCAATTTCATGAGTTCGCCTACTTACATCATTTTTATTAGATCCAGTTGAAGGCTTTGGCAAATGGATGGAATATTCCAGTCAAGGGAATAGGAAACTGTATTTAAATGTGTTCTAAAAGAGTGGACTAATTAAAGGGTTGTAAATGGAGAGAGAAATTCTGGATGCATTAAGATAGAGTCAAAAGCGATCTATAACCAGTGAGTAGAAACAAAGAACTGCAGGTGCTGGTTTATACCAAAGGTAGACAAAAAGTGCTGGAGTAACTCAGTGGGTCAGGCAGCATCTCTGGAGAAAAAGGATGGGTGATGTTTCAGGTCGGGAACCTTCTTCAGACTAAAGATTGGAGGGATATGGGCAATGTTCAGGCAGTGAAGATTAGTTTACCTTAGAAGCAGGTACAGCATGGACATTGTGGGCTGAAGGGCCTGCTCATGCACTTTACTGTTCTGTGTTTCATGCTAAAGCCATCCATTTCAGGTTATTGCTAAAATCTCTGTTAGTGAAACAAATACGAACTCTTAACACAATGTGCACATAATGTTACAAGCACAAATTCCATTGGTTTTGTCATCCATATTATAGTCTATTTTGCAACGAGGAAGACTTTTATTACCTGTGGCAGCGCCTGCTCCCTGGGCTGCCGTTCTGATCCATATTACTGGCGGACAGGCCAGCAGAGGCCCGGCCCCAGGCCCACTGGTAACACCTGCCTCCAATTAGCCGAACCTGCTTTGGCCACCTGAACCTTGTCAGCCTCCTCCCTATAAAACCCAGGTATTCGAGAAAGAGGGGAAAGAAAGAGGGAGGAGGGAGGGAGGGAGGGGGGAAGAAGAAAGAGGGGGAAAGAAAAAAGGGGAAAGAGAAAGGAAAGAGGGGGGAAGGAAAGAGGGGGGAAGGAAAGAGGGGGGCCTCTCTGCCAGCTGAGTTTTCCTGTCACATTTTGAGAAAGACTGAGCCTTTGGGACAAACCTGAGACCACCAGCCCCCCCTTGCAGCACAGGACACTGTAAATAAAACATATCACACAAGTTCACCCTACTGCGAGTGTCAGCATGGACACTGACAAACCCGGTGTCATTCCCAACACCATGCACCATGTAGTGATTGACTTGAATCCAGAGTCCAGAATAAAGGATCGTAGTTTAAGAATATGGGGCAGGCTATTTAGGACTGAAATGAGGAAAACTGTTTTCACCCAGAGAGTTGGGAATCTGTGGAAATCTCTGCCACAGAAGGTAGTGGAGGCCAATTCACTGGATGTTTTCAAGAGAGAGTTAGATTTAGCTCTTAGGGCTAAGGGAATCAAGGGATATGGAGGAAAAGCCAGAACGGGGTACTGCTTTTGGATGATCAGCCATGATCATATTGAATGGCGGTGCTGGCTCGAAGGGCTGAATGGCCTACTCCTGCACCTATTTTTTATGTTTCTATGTTTCTATGAATGCCAACCTGCATTGATATCTTGGTTTACAGTCTGATGGTAACTAATAAGGGGAAGAAATTTCCTATGAACTCTACTCAGATGTGATTTAGTGGCAACTGATGGAAATGCTTGCACACAATGGATTAGAGATTGGTGGTAATGCTTTATGGCTGAAGAGAGATAATCTAGGTTCAGATATACACATTGAAATTAATGCAATGATGTTAATCCAGCTATTTTCCTTCAAAGAAAACATCTAACAATTTTCAGGAGACTGTATCCTGCTAATACCTGTTATTCGCTAAACTAATTTTGATGTAAAAAAAAGAATGATATGAGATCTTTAAGAAAAGGAACCTGGAGTAACTAAGCAGGTCAGGCAGCATCTCTGGAGAACATCGATAGGTGACGTTTCCGGTCGGGACCCTTCTTCAGACCTGAAATCTTACCCATCCATGTTCTCCCGAGATGCTGCCTGACCTGTTGAGTTACTCCAGCACTTTGTGCCGTTTTCTTTATCACTGGCATCTGCTGATCCTTTTTTCTATGAGATGAGATTTAACATGAGTATTTCATTCCTTGATTGACATTTTACCTTACAGTGCAAGGGATTCCGTATACATGGGGTGGAGATTGATCCTTACAGCCAGACAGGTGTCGACTTAAGGGCCTGTCCCACGAGCACGTGACTGCATGCGGCAAGCGCGACTAAACCGGAAGCGGGGGCCGCGCGGAGGTCGAGTGATCCTGTAAGAGTTGACGTGAAGTTCAAGCGAAGTCCGCGGGAAGTTCGCGCTAGGCGTACGCCGTCAAGTCGCTGCGTAAGGCGTCGAGACGCTGCGCATGCCCGTCGAGGCGGTGCGTATGGCTTCAATGCGGCTGCGGGCCGGCAGGCCGTTGCCACGCGGAAGTTTTGAACAGTGTCAGTTTTTCGGAGCCCCGTGCAATGTCGGGACCAGCTCCGCACAACTCCATACGGCTCCGGCGATCGAAGTGGGACCAGCCCCGCGAGGCCGTACGGCTCAAGCGACCACGTTAGGTCACGCTTGCCGCATGCAGTCGCATGCTCGTGGGACAGGCCCTTAAAGACGTTGAATTTTGTAACAAATTAACTCTTACAAAAAAACAAAAACATAGAAATGGTTTGGTATGAACTCAGCATTTTGCCCATTTATTTTTGCTAAATCGAAAAGGGTGATTTAGCAGCTTTGTTCAACAGATCATGGGAGGTCAGGGCTGGGATAAATGGAATGTCAGACAGTGGTCATCTTAATGAAAGTAATGGCCCTCTCCCACGGTACGAGTTCATTCCAAGAGCTCTCCCGAGTTTGCCCTGATTCGAACTCCGGGATTTATGGTAATGGCCGCTCGTCGGTACTCAGGGCTCTCGTGGACATTTTTCAACATGTTGAAAAATCTTCACGAGTCTTCCCGAACTTACCTGCCATTAGCGAGTCTTCCCGAGTACCTGCCGTTAGAGACGTCCCCGAGCTCCGACGTACCCGCTACGTTCATTCTCCGTGCTTACCACGAGTTTGATTTTTTTTTAAACTCGGGAGAGCTCTTGGAATGAACTCGTACCATGGGACAGGGCCATTAGTTTAATTTGGCCTGGCCTACTCACTATCTGACTTCTGTAATCTTCATGACGCACACACACATCTTTCAGCATGAACCTAATAACTTTCCAATTGCCTGTTCTTCTGTTCAAACAGAGGAATATCCCAGTGGACTAACTTGCAAAACATTACGAATACTTCTGGCATTCCGACTGGGAAGTTGGATCACATTCAAATCAACAATTCCCATTTATTTAGTCTTTGACCAACATAGACCATGAAACAATACAGTGCAGGAAAAGACCCTTTGGCCCACATTGTCTGTGCCAAACTTGATACCAAGTCCAACTCTTATCTGCCTGTACATATGATCCATATCCCTCCATTCGTCCCATATCCACGTGCCTATCTAAAAGTCCCTTGAATGCCACTTTCGTATCTGCTTCCACAATTACCCCTGGCCGACAGGCGTTCCGGACACTCACCATCCTCTGTGTAAAAAAAAAAACTTGTTTCGCACATATCCTGCAAAGCTTTGCCTCACTCACCTTAAAGCTATGCTCTCTAGAATTTAATATTTCAATCCTGGGTTCAAGGTTCTGATTGCCTACGCTTCTCATAATTTTATATACTTCTACCTGGTCGCCCCAGAAACTCTGATTCTCCAGAGAAAACAATCCGAGTTTGTCCAACTACTCCTTACAGTAAAACGAGAAGAAGGCTCCACAACAAATCAGCTTTGTTGCTCAAATTAACGATCCAGACTGAAGAAGGGTCCCGACCCGAAACACCACCCATCCTTTTTCTCCAGAGATGCTGAGTGACCCTCTGAGTTACTCCAGAACTTTTTGTCTATCTTTGGTATAAACCAGCATCTGCAGTTCCTTGTTTCCATTTATCACTTGCCAGGCTTTGTCCTGCCACCATCTCTCTTCCTGCATTTTCTCCCCTACTGCAATCAATCTGAAGAAGGGTCCTGACCCAAAAAATCACCTATACATGCCCTTCAGAGATGCTGGCTGACCCATTGATTTACTCCAGTACTTTGTGTCTTATTTTGTAAATCAGCATCTGCAGTTTGTTGTGTCTACATTGCAAAGGAATCCTCATGTATCTCTACCAGACTACTGAATGGTCCTCCCATAAGTTGGAGGGTAGCCCCGATCTTCCAACCTACCTCATTGCGGACACTGGAATTTTTCTCCGTAACTGTTGCGCTACAATGCCGTAAAACTATATTTAGCACTCGGGTATTTTTCTCTTTGCTCTACCTGTTGCATTTGTGCGAGGCTTGAGTGTATAGTATGACTGATAGCATGCAAACAAAAGTATTGTAGAGAGTGGTCCTGACCTACCATCTAACTCATGGAGCACCCCAGACTATCTTTGACTGAACTTTGCTGGACTTTATCTTGCACTAAACGTTATTCCCTTTATACTGCATCTGTACACAGTGGACAGCTTGATTGTAATCAAGTATAGTCTTTTCGCTGACTGGATAGCATGCTGTACACATGATAAACCAAGCTAAACTAAATATCACTGTACCTTGTTATGCATGATAATAATAAACTAAACTAAATATCACTGTACCTCGGTACACATATAATAAACCAATACGGATCTGCCTGTTCCATCAGTCCCAATAGTGCACAAGCCAGACGCACCAGGGTGCCATTAAATGTTAAAGTAACTGCTCACAGGAAGTCTCTGCTGTCTGAACCCCATTCACCCCAAGCATGTCACACGTGAAAGCCAATCCAAACTTGTTTTTGTTTTCTCTGGACACTCCTGAGTATATAATGCCGCTTAGTGTGCAGATAGAGAGATGCACTGTCTCAGCAGAATCGTTTGTGGAGTCGCTGGGAACTCAACTGATGGGATTAACGTCTATTAAACAATCTTCACACCATAGATTAAATCACTGATTGATAAAACATGTGGCCAACCAAAGTCAACAGGAATGTCTGTGCCAACACTGAATCTCTGCCTTGGCAGTTGTATCCGGTTAAAAAAATGCATTTGATTTATGCTGTCAGATAATTTTGCTACATGATGCCTCTTCTGTAATTGGCTAAGTTGTCAGTCATTTTTGAATCAAAGATAGACGCAAAATGCTGGAGAAACTCAGTGGGTCAGGCAGCATTCCCCGGAGAACATAGATAGGTTACATTTCAGGTCGGAACTCTTCTTCAGATTGAATTTTTGACGATTCGGATTGTGACCCTTCATCAGACTGATCACTTACTATCCATGTTCTCCAGAAATGTTGCATGACCCGCTGAGTTACTCCAGCACCTTGTCTATCTTTTGTATAATCCAGCATCTGCAATTCCTGGTTATTATATATTTTTTATCAGTTTTCATTTATCATTTTTTCTCCTATATCTCCCTAATTGCATCATTATTTGATATGATTAGTGCAGCTATTTGGATCGATGAATAAACAAAGACTGAATCATCTTGGAGACACAGGAACTATAGATGCTGGAATCTTGAGCAAAACACAAAGTGCTGGAGGAACCCAGTGGGTCAGGCAACATCTGTGGAATTATGAGCAATATCTATTTTAACACTAGTATTTCACACATGGAGAGTTTTAGAGTCATATACAACATGGAAACAGACTCTTCAGCCCAATCATGTCTATCAAAATACAGGTCCACCACTGATTTTCCGGCATCCTTGGTTCCAGAGCCTTTCTGGATTATCCATTTTGTTGGAACAACAGAGGCCACGGCTTGCGAGAGTCCAACGGTGCCCCCAAAGTCGGCCTGGGAAGTCAGCTATGGGAACGTATCTGCCAGCTCCGGCCGGGTTGGAGCTACAGAGCCCCGGTCACACGGGACACGAACAACCCACCGATCGGCCACAGAAGTCCCGGTGAGGTCTAGATCAGCCGCCACACCCAGCCTGGGCACCACATTTTCACGGGGACTTCCTGGGGGGGTTTAAAGAGCGCTCTCGTAGTTTTGTCCGGATTAAAGGAGGCGCCGGGCCATCAGTTGATGGAAACTAAGTGGTGGACCTGTACCTCATCAAAGCTAGTCTCATTTGCCCACATTTGGTCTATATCCCTCTAAATCTTTCCAATTCATTTACTTTTTCAAAATGCCTTTTAAATGTTGGTATTGCACCTGCCTCAACTACCTCCTCTGACAGCTTGTTCCATATACCAACCACACATTGGATGCACACTATTCACTGATAACCAATATGCTTGCAATCAATATACGATGAGTATATGGAACAAGCTGCCAGAGGATGTAGTTGAGTGAGGTACTATAAAAACATTTAAAAGACAATTGGTCAGGTACATGGATGGTAAAGGTTTAGAGAGATATGTTTAGTTTAGTTTAGAAATACAGTGTGGAAAGTCCCTTTGGCCCCGCTGAGTCTGCGCTGACCAGCAATTACCCATTCGCTAGTTCAATATTACACACTAGGGGCAATTTACAGAAGCCAATTAACCTACAAACCTCAACGTCTTTGGACTGTTGAAGGAAACTGCTGCACCCGGAGAAAACCCATGCAGTCACAGGGAGAATGTGCAAACTCCATATAGACAGCACCTGTAGTCAGGATTCAAGCTGGGTCTCTGGTGCTGTCATCATAATAATCATAATCATACTTTATTCGCCAAGTTTGTTTTGCAACATTCGAGGAATTTGATTTGTCTGTAAGACAGCAACTCTGCCACTACGCCACTGTGCTGCCCCGATATGGGCCAAATGCAGGCAGGTGGGACTAGTTTAGATGGGACGTCTTGGTTGACATGGGCAAGTTAGGCTGAAGGGCCTGTTTTTATGCTGTATGACTCGATGAAATAACACCAATACAGGCTAATGCCTCCCTCCTGCGTTAGCCCTCATTGCAGTGGGGGAGGTAGAGGTGTAAGAGGGAATATGGCACTGTGTCTGACACCACAGACTCCGTGCAGAGACTGGCACTGCCAGGGACGGACTGGCTGGGTTAGAAACATGCAATTCCTGGCTGAGGCACACTGTAATTAGGCCAGGGCGATCAGGAAGCGTGTGCCATCTGTTGAGGGAGCACATTGTCACCACACTTCACTGCCCACAATTCCCCGGAAGACATGTTCCAGATGTTTTTGTTGCAGTGAGAACTGAAATGGAGACTGATGGAGTAATAAGAAACAGCAAATGTCGGAATCTTGTGTAGTGCTGGAGTAACTGCAGGTCAGGCAGCATCTCTGGTGAAAAGGATAGGTGATGTTTCAGGTTGGGACCCTTCCTCAGACTGGTTTGGTTTAGTTTAGTTTAGTTTAGATTAGTTTAGGTTTACGATTTTTAGTTTAGTTTAGATTAGTTTATGAAGCCTGATTAAAGATAGTCCGCGGGTCTCCAATGAGGTAGATAGTAGCTCAGGACTGCTTTATACCTCTTGGCTGATTGGAGAGAGGAGAAAAGGGTGAGACTCATTCTTGATTATGCTGGTGGCCTTGCCGAGGCAGAGTGAAGTGTAAATGGAGTCAATGGAAGGGAAGTTGGTTTGTGTGATGGTCTGGGCTGCGTCCACAATCCTCTGCAATTTCTTGCGGTCTTGGATGGAGCTGTTCCCAAACCATGCTGTGATGCATCCCAATAAATGCTTTCTACGGTGCATCTGTAGAAGTTGGTGAGAGTTGGTGGGGACATGCCGAACATCCTAAGCCTTCTAAGGAAATAGAGGCGTTGGTGTTGTTCAACACACAGACACCCCGGTCTCCAAACACCGATAGACCTATCCAAATCGTGGCTAAATTAATGGCCATCTAAGAAGATGTTGTGGAAGAGGGTGGGTGTAATATTGTACAGTCAGGAGGTTAAAAGGGCCTTAGTTCCCACATACCTCCCTTGTCTGTGGTGAACTACATACACGGAGGTCCTGATTTCAGCAAGAGTGTAAAGATTTTTTTTGGAAATTCATAAAATCCCTTGAACTAAACCCACTTTTGTTTTTTTTGTGTGTGAATATTTCTGTAAACATTAGGAAAGGATAGCGAGCTTGGATTCTAAAATATCACAGGTAACCGCTGCCACTGATTGGTGCAGTGGGTCAGAATGCTATCCTTTCACACTCCGGATCTGTGTTTGAATCCAAAAGAAATAAATAAATTAAACACAGTTCAGGAAATATTTACAAGGAAGTCGGTCATTAAGTGCATAACTCCACTCGTATCTCATTTATGGTTGAAGTTTAGAAACTTCAGCTCTAAAGTTCACCTTTATGTAAAAGGAATATTTTAAATTGGTTTATTATTGTCACGTGCCAAAGTACAGTGGAAAAACCATACATGATTACAATCAAGCCGTCTACAGTGTACAGATGCTGGATAAGGGTATAATGTTTAGTGCAAGATAAAGCCCGATTAAAGATAGTTTAAAGCTTTGGGGCAGCACAGTGGCAGAGCGGCATTTCTACATTTTCCCTGTGACCGTGTGGGTTTTCTCCCACGCTCCAAAGACTGCAGGTTGGCAGGTTAATTGGCTTTGGGAAAATTGTAAATTGTCCCTATTGTGTAAGATAGTGCTAGTGTACGGGGTGATCGCTGGTCGGCGTGGGCTCGGTGGGCAGGAAGGCCTGTTTCCGCGTTGTATGTCGAAAGTCTCCAATGAGGTAGAAGGGAGACCAGGACCACTCTTAACAAGATTTTCAACTAGATTTTGAAAATCGTCTGACAATGCGCTTTTGGTCTTGCCTTTTCTACCTCTAGAAGAGGCAGGTGAGGTTGTGAATGCCAATCCATGGTCCTCTCAGTCCTCACACCCTGAGTTGTGCCTCAGTTGTTGCTTCAATGTTTCTTTCACAACCTGTTGGATGGCAGAAGTGCTGGGGTAACATAGCGGGCCAGGCAGCATCTGCGCAGGACATGGGTGGATGACGTTTTGTTCTTCCGACCCGACCTGAAATATCACTTCTCCATCTCCTTCAGAGATGCCACTGAGTTACTCCAGCACTTTGTGTTGATTTTTAGAAACCAGCATCTGCTGTTCCTTATATCTATGCCTGACTTTGAAACCTTCTTCCACACCACTTCTATTTCCCCAGCTTAAAGAATCAAATGCAAAAAAATCCTTTATCTTTTAGTTCAGAGATAGAGCATGGAAACAGGCCCTTCAGCCCACCGAGTCTATGCCGACCATCGAATACTAGTTCTCTGTTATCCCACTTTCTCATCCACTCCCCACACACTAGGGGCAATTTACAGAGTGCCAATTAACCTACAAACCCACCACGTCTTTGGGATGTGGAAGGAGACTGAAGTTCCCGGAGAAACCCATGCAGGGCACAGGGAGAATGTCCTGACTCCACACAGAAAGCACCCGAGGTCAGGATCAAACCCGGGTCTCTGGAACCGTGAGGCAGCACCACTCTGCTGCTAAGATTTAAGGAACTAAATTAAAATCACAATCACCACATCCCTTCTTTTGATCCTGAGCTTTCCCATGCTCCTTCCAATCTTCATACATTTAAGGCTACTTTCCTGCAGCTTTTTAAACGGGTTTGTATGCAGGGTTGTTGTAAGGCCGTTGCCTCTGTCAGGGTGTGCTTCAGGCTGGATGTTGTTTTAAGAAGCTTCCAGCAGCGATCTCAGTGGAGTCACAATAATAAACAGTCGGCCTGTTTTTACAGCTCCTGGCCTGTGTGTGAATCCCACCTCACTGTGAAACAGAGGAGCCCAATCCTACATTAAGTATATCTGGCCCACCCACTGCAGTGGATTATGTCCCTATGACCCCCATCTAGCCCTCCAGGTATACCTCCCACAGCTTATTCCTCCTCCCAACTCCTCTTCACGCTTCGAATCTGAGACACTTCTTGTCCTGTCTCTTCCCACATGCGCTGCCTGTCTTATCGGGAAATGTTTAGTTTAGTTTGGTTTGAAGAAGGGTCCCAACCCGAAACGCCACCTATCCATGTTTTCCAGAGATGCTGCCTGACCCGCTGTTACTCCAGCATTTTGTGTTCTTTAGTTCAGTTTAGTTTAGTTTAACATTTAGTTTAGATAGTTTTAAGTTTTAGTTTAAGTTTTAGTTTAAGTTTAGTTAAGTTTTAGTTTAGTTTTGTTTAAAGATACAGCAAATCACTGTGACTGCGTGGGTTTCTCCAGGAGCTCCAATTTCCTCCCACATACAATACAATACAATACAATTTATTTGTCACTTGAACCTCATAGAGGCTCAAATGAAATGTTGTTTCTACAGTCATACACACAAGAAAAAAAGACCCAAGACACAACACAATTTACACAGACATCCATCACAGCGCATCTCCTCCTCGCTGTGATGGAAGTAAAAAAAAACGTATCTCTCCCCTGCACTCCCCATTTCCCTCACGATGTCACATTCCAAAGACGTACAGGTTTGTAGGTTAATAAGCTTTTGTAAGTTGATAATTGTAAAACTGTTGCTAATGTGTAGGATAGTGCTAGTGCACGGCGCAGACTCGGTGGGGTGAAGGACCTGTTTCCGCACTGTATCTCCAAACTAGACTAAAAATACTGAAGGCTGAACAAACGCTCAGTCACAGAATTCCACATATTTTAAAATCCAGAATTATATAATGTACAAATGCTGAGGTAAAACCACTATACAGACTGGCTATTGTGTAATGTGAAGGATTTTTCATTTTATCAAGTATTAAACTGAGTTACTGCAAAGAAATTATCTGTGAGCTGATCTGACATTTTAATATTAATGATCTGTCATTCTTTAAAGTGAGAGTGAAGTCATGGTCTTTCTTGTGAAGTTAGAATGATCTAATTGCTGAGGTATGGGAGAGATGGGAAAAGCTGCAGTGATGTATGAGAATGAAGTTGTCAAGTCTGTAATATAATGACAAGTACCATTGTGCAGTCTTACAGAGAACTGGGGTATAATTGTTGCATCTTGACCACACAATAATGTGTTTTAAGTATCTCCTTTGCATCTATCCCAGATACCAACAGTAAGTTTCAAAAGCATTGATTAGTCACTTCTTAGGATTGTTTCATTGATTGATGGAAAGAAACAGCTTGGCCCACCGAGCCAATAGACTTACAAGCCCACATGTCTTTGGAATGTGGAAGGAAACCAGAGCACCCAGAGGAAATCCGTGCGGTCACAGGGAGAACGTGCAAACTCCATACCAACAGCAGCTGTGATCAGGATAGAACCCGGGTCTATGGAGATGTGAGGCAGCAGCTCTACCAACTGCACCACTGTGCTGCAAAGATTTACGTACATATTAATTTTGTTTAGCTTATTGTCCCGTGCACCGAGGTAGAGTAAAAAGCTTTTGTTGCGTGCTAATCAGTCAGCGGAAAGACTAAACATGATTACAATCAAGCTGTCCACAGTGTACAGACACATGATAAAGGGAATAACGTTTAGTGTTAGTTAAAGTCCAGTAAAGTCCGATTAAAGACAGCCCGAGGATCTCCAGTGAGGTAGATGGTAGCTCAAGACTGCTCTCTAGGTGCTGGTAGGATGGTTCAGTTGCCTGATAACAGCTGGGTAGAAACTGTCCCTGAATCTGGATACATGCTGACATATGGAGTTCGAAATGTAGGGAGAACAAACTTACAAAGAATTTCTGGACATTTGTAACTGTGGGTGGCTCTAAAAGCAAGGGGTGTAATTTTAGAGAGAATTCCCGTGTCAGTCCATCCCCAGAACAGTTTTTAAAAACACACACACACACACAATGCTGTTCTGACAGAGGCATCCTTTAGTGTGGTTAGCCACAAGCCAAGCCTGTTTCTATCGCTTTAAGTCACCGTGTCACAGAAGTAGACCGGATTCTGAAAACTAACGTGCTGACATTTTAACCTCTGTCCAGTATGAGAGAGAAAAGCAGAAGCAGAGACCTGAATTGCTTCCATTTCCATGTTTCAAATTCTATTTAAGAATCACTTCCAATTCCAGGCACAATTCCCAAGCTGAGAATGGGAAAGGGTTACGGATCAGAGGCCAGATGCAAGAGGTCAGTGACCCTTTCACCCCTACAGTGCATTCAGAAAGTATTCAGACCCATTCACTTTTCCCATATTTTGTTACGTTACAGCCTTATTTTAAAATGGATGAAAAATTATTTTTTTTATCATTAATCTACACACAATACCCCAGAATGAAGAAGCGAAATGTTTGCAAAGTCATTCAAAAGAAATAACTGAAATATCACATTTACATAAGTATTCAGACCCTTCTACAATTTGATTGCACCAGTGGTAAATTAAATTGATTGGACATGTGCCTGTCTATATAAGGTCTATATAAGGTCCCACAGTTGACAGTGCATGTCAGAGCAAAAACCAAGCCATGAAGATGAAGGAATTGTCCGTAGACCTCCGAGACAGGATTGTGTCGAGACACAGATCTAGGGAAGGGTATAAAACAACTCCTGCAGCGCTGCATGTCCCGAAGAGCACAGTGGCCTCCGTCGTTCTTAAATGGACGAACTTTGGAACCACCAGGACTCTTCTCAGAGCTGGCCGCCTGGCCAAACTGAGCAATCAGGGGAGAAGGGCCTTGGTCAGGGAGGTGACCAAGAACCCGATGGTCACTCTGACAGAGCTCCAGAGTTCCTCTGTGGAGATGGGAGAACCTTCCAGAAGGACAACTATATCTGCAGCACTCCACCAATCGGGCCTTTATGGTAGCGTGGCCAGACGGAAGCCATTCCTCAGTAAAAGGCACATGACAGCCCGCTTGGAGTTTGCCAAAAGGCACCTAAAGGACTCTCAGACCATGAGAAACAAGATTCTCTAGTCTGATGAAACCAAGATTGAACTCATTGGCCTGAATACCAAGCATCATGTCTAGAGGAAACCAGGCACCGCTCATCACCTGGCCAATACCATACCTACAGTGAAGCATGGTGGTGGCAGCATCATGCTGTGGGGATGTTTTTCAGCAGCAGGAACTGGGAGACTAGTCAGGATCGAGGGAAAGATGAACGACAAAGTACAGAGAGAACCTTGATGAAAACCTGCTCCAGAGCGTTCAAGACCTCAAACTGGGGCAGAGGTTCACCTTTCAACAGGACAATTACCCTAACCACACAGCTAAGACACCGCAGGAGTGGCTTCGTGACAAGTCTGTGAATGTCCTTGAGTGGCCCAGCCAGAGTCCGGACTTGAACCCGATCGAACATCTCTGGAGGGACCTGAAAATAGCTGTGCATCGATGCTCCCCATAAAATCTGACAGAGCTTGAGAGGATCTGCAGAGAAGAATGGGAGAAATTGCCCAAATACAGGTGTGCCAAGCTTGTAGCGTCATACCCAAGAAGACTTCAGGCTGTACTCGCTGCCAAAGGTGCCTCAACAAAGTACTGAGGGTCTGAATACTTATGTAAATGTGATATTTCAGTTATTTCTTTTTAATTACTTTGCCAACACCTGTTTTTGCTTCTTCATTCTGCGGTATTGTGTGTAGATTGATGATAAAAAATATGAATTTAATCAATTTTAAAATAAGGCTGTAACGTAACAAAATGTGGAAAAGTGAAGGGGTTTGAATACTTTGTGAATGCACTGTAGATGCAGCATAATTAACACTTTTCAACAATAGAAGCTGTAATAAACTTCTTTCTTGGAAGAAGGAATTATGTGTAGTACAGTGGAAACTGTGGTTTCCCCTTGATAATGTTATGCCATAACTACTGAAGCAGATTTTTGGTTCATCTGAATGTTACTCTCCCAAGTTAAGTGGTGTAGATACTGTGGATTAATCATGTACTGTTGCATTTGAACCCAAACATGTACATTCTTCTCATATAAAACAGGTCAAAACTAGAACTGCTTTTGTTCTATTTTCTATTGCAAATATTAACACGCACTATCTGTTTCGTGAGAGCTAAACCGAATTATAGTTTGGACATGAAGCATCTTTGACATTCTTCTGTGACACTTGATATATCCTGCTACTGATAAGATGCCTTCCAGATAGAATTAAAGGGCTTGTGCATTTATTACTGGCACAAGGGTCTCTCCACACTTAGTGGGCCATGGCTACTGTTTGTGGTGTTTGGATTAGCTGCCGATGTAACTCGAGAGAAAGTTGCCTCTTCCCAAGAGGACAATTCAGCCACCTGACCCTGGGGAACATTGTGGAGAAGGGGGGATGGCTCTTCATTACAGAAATAAGGAATAAAAAGACACAAAGTGCTGGAGTAACTCAGCGGGTCAGACAGCATCTCTGGAGAGCACAGATAGGTGACGTTTGGGGCCGGGACCCTTCTTCAGTCTGGCACTCTCTCTTGCTGGTGTTTCTATACTGTATTGGACGACCACAATATCAGCCACAGATGAACAGGCATGACTAGGGGGGGGCACGTAATTAAGAGGAAGCAGGGACAGGTTGGGTGAGTGGGCTGAGAAGTGGCAGATGGAATATAACATAGCAAAGTGTGGAGTGATGCATTTTGTATTGGGAATAGAGGCAGAGGCTATTTTCTAAATGGGTAGAAAATTCAGAAATTGGAGGTGCAAAGGAACTTGGATGTGCTGATGCAGGATTCCCAAAAGTTAGTTTGCAAGTTGAATCAGTAGTAAGGAAGGCGAATGCAATCCAGTAGGTTTACGGGAATTATCCCAGATATAATTGGGTTAACATATGATGAGCGTTTGAAGGCACTGGGCTGGTACTCGCTGGAGTTGAGGATGAGGGGGGACCTCATTGAAACTTAGCGAATAGTGAAATAATAATAATAATAATAATAATAATAATATATCTTTTATTGTCATTGCACGTCAGTGCAACGAGATTTAGTGTGCAGCTCCACTGATGTACAAGAAAGGTAAATAAATACAATACATAAATAAACAAGCTGAATTGATTGACGTGACCATCTGAGGGAGACTGTCCAAAGGGGGTGGGTGGGGGGGCACTCATTAGGGCCGGTTCAGAGCCGCTATAGCTCTTGGGATGAAACTGTTCCTGAGATACAAAGGCCTAGATACAGTAAATATGGAGAGGATGATTCCACCAGTGGGACAGTCTAGCAACCGAGGCCATAGCCTCAGAGTAAAAGGGCGTACCTTTATAAAGGAGAATATTTGTTTTAGTTAAAGGGTGGTGAATCTGTGGAATTCATTGCCACAGATGGCTGTGGAGGCCAAGTCAATGGATATTTTTAATGTGGAGATTGACAGATTCTTGATTAATAATGGTGTCAGGGTTTATGGAGCAAAGACAGGAGAATGTGTTCGAGAGGAAAGATAGATAAGCCATGATTGAATGGCGGAGTAGACTTGATGAGCCATATTGCTCCTAGAACCTATGAAGATGACGAGTAGAGTTAAAGAAACACCTTTGGACCAACCTGTCCATCTTGAGCAAGGTATTCATATGCGTTAGTCTCACTTACCCGCGTTTGACCCATATTCCTTTAAACCTTTCCCATCCATGTACCAGTCCCAATGTATTTTAAATATTGACACAGTGCCTCCATTAGGTCCTTATGTGGTTGAAGTGCTATCCCTCAGGCCCTTGAACAAAACCCCAGGAACAAAACCTACATAGCAAGGAAGAAATATGACATAGTATTGTTACAGGGCATCAAATAAAGAGGTGATCATTGATAAACTCCTGCAGAATACTGAACATCCTTGGTTAAACAATAAATAGATTGTATCTATGGTAGCCATAATTTACTATATTGACTTTAGGCTTTAGAGATACAGTGCGGTGATTCCAAACCGACCAGCAAATATCCCGTACAATAGCACTATCCTACACAGTGGGGGCACAATTTACAATTTTTACCGAAGCCAATTATCCTACAAGTCTGTACGTCTTTGGAGTGTGTGAAGAAGCCGGAGTACCCGGAAAAAACCCAAGCAGTCACAGGGAGAATGAGCAAACAGCATACACACAGCATCCAAGGTCAGGATCAAACCCGAGTCTTTGGCACTCGAAGGCACCAAGTCTACCACTGTGCCTCCGTGCCACCCATGAATTTATCTTCCACTAAACATTGTACCCTTTATCTTGTATCTGTGCACAGTGGACAGCTTGATTGTAGTCATGTGTGGTCTTCTTTGACTGGATAGCACACAAACAAAAGCTTTTCACTGTACCTCGGAACGTAACATTAACAAACTAAATTAAACTGAGCTAAAGTGAAAGGTGGATACAGGTGAGAGTACTTTGTTCCTGAACTTTTCCTGAAGTCTGTACAGAATTGCACAACACTTGGAAGGCTGTGCCACTCCAAACATACCTCGAGGGCCAGCCAGCTGATACAAAGTTAAACAAGGAACAGAGCAAAATCTCTTTGAATCTTTCTGTAGGTTCAAGGCAGTCTTGTTCCCCTTGGTGTGAACTTTCTTGATGAAAGAGATTTTGTGAGCAAAGTTGTTTTTGACTGTGGCACGTTAGTGAGGCCAGAACCAGCAAACATCAAGGCCCAAGTTCACAGAAAATTGCGATGATCACCTGCAATATAAATAAACTTCCAAATAGCATCCTTCAAAGCACAGTCAATCCAAATAATTCTTCCCAAGCCTTTAAGCAGTAGATATCTGTATTTCTGGTTTAAAGTCCTACGTATACTGAGCTGGTCTGAAGGCAAATATTGATTTTACTTCGGAGTCACGTGAGTGACTACGTGAAGAACCCGCTCAGTGCGCAGGCGCGGCATTACGCCAGCAGTGCAACAGCGGCCGCAACGGGAGTTAGGCTCTCCCGTTACAGAATGAACCGGACCGTCAGGTGAGTATCCTGAGGTCGGGTTTTCTTTTACAGGTGAGCCTTTTTTCTGCTTGTGTTTTTTACAGGCAGAGAAAAAGGCTCTGGAACAAAACTGTCTCCCGTTCAAGGAGGAACGTATTCCCGTCGGGGAGGGGGGCAGCAACAGGCGGTAGGAGCGTTACCCGGTGTTCCGTAATTCCCCGACTAGCGGGCTGCCGAGGCCAGCCCGCTAGTACCTGTGCAGCAGGCTGGATGCATAGCCACCCGAAGAAGCAGCCGGCAGGTGTTCCCGATTGGGACGGGACGTCTCTCCACCCGCACGGGGGGAGAGAGAGCCGCCTGAGCCGCTGGAGCGGCTCACGGAGCAGGTGCCTGCGAGACGCGCTGCTTGAGGGGCGCTCTCGCATTTACAAGGCAAAAGCTCCAGAAGAAGGCGGTAGGAACCGGGCGCTCCGCTATCCCCATCACCGCGCCGAGCCCAGTCCCGCTAGTGCCTGAACTGCGGGCTGGATATCTAGCCATCCGAACAGGCATCCGGCCGGTGGCGTCCGATTCGTCGGACGGGGACATGTCTCTACCTAAATGGAGGAGAGACAGCCGCCTGAGCTGCATCCAACAGCTATTGGAGCAGCTCCAGCGAGATGCGCAGAAAGAGCGCTATCGCGAAAAGAAAAAACAAGACTTTCGAAGAAATCAGCCCCCGTCCAACTCCGCAAGAGGAGAAGGGGGGGCAGCAACAGGCGGTAGGAGCGCTATCCAGGCGCTCCGCTATCCCCGACAACGAGCCGAGTCCAGCTCCGCTAATGTCTGAACAGCGGGCTGGAGGCAAAGCCAAACGGAAGAGCAACCGGTGGCATCCGACTCGTCGGACGGGGACGTCTCTCCACCCAGGAGGGGGAGGGACAGCCGCCTGAGCCGCATGGAGCGGCTCTTGGAGCAGGTGCTCCAGCAAGGTGCACCCCGGGAGGGGAGCTCTTGCAGAGGGAGGTCAGGCACTCCCTCTACAGTGCCTCCTGCACTGTCCATTGCATCCTCCTTTCCAGAGGATAGCTTTGGGGACCAGGACTGGGCTGGTCCAGAACAAGGGGTTATGGCTGAAGATTTTGGGAGTATGCAGGGGGTGCAGGAGCAGGAACAGCTGCTTGGTGCAGTGGGCCGCTACGTGTCAAAACCCGTGCAGGGGAACCGCTAGAGGCCAAACTAGCGGCAAGTATCAATCACCTTTCCAACAGAGCTCTGCAGGGGCAGGTGATTAATGAAGCTTTAGATACCTATACGGCGCCGGAGAACTGTGAACCTCTAAAAAGTACCAGCGGTGAACAGCCAAATCTGGGGACACATTGGGGCAACCATCCGGCACCACGAGCTAAAGCTGCAGCGGATACTCCGACTATTGACAGCAGGCATCACTTCGTTTGCTCGTTCTATAAACAACACCGAGATGGCCACCAATCAACAGGATACACTCGCGTTGTTGTGTAACACGCAGTTTGAAATTAATAATCTGCGGAAAGAAATCATCAAACCTGCCATCAGTCCTCGATTTGCCGGGCTGTGTAAAACACCAGCCGATAAGCCAGACAGGCTGCTCTTCGGGAAGGCAGGGTATAAAACGAGCAAACTGAAAACACACACCACCAAGTGGCAGCACCCCGATCCCGATGGTAGGTGTGGAACCGTGGGTCTCTGGCACTGGGGAGCAACTCTCAACTTCTACAGGTGACTTGTTGAGAGTGTGGAACCTGGTTGCTGTTGACCAGGCAGCAACTCTCCGCTGGCGGAGGCCCTCTCTGTGATAAAACTTGCTGCAAAACTGATTAGGGTTGATTTAACAGACCTTAGGTGGAGCTCTCTCTATAAATCTCCCTTCATCCTTGACAGGATACCTTCTCCTATCCTCTAAACTACGGGTGGTCTGCAGATCAACTCTACTTCTCCATGGAAGATTCCAATGAAATAAATAACGTGAGCCCACAGGCACTGTTGTTAGATAGGCCTGGAGTCCCACCACCCTCTGAGTGAAAACGTTGCCCCTCAGTTCCTATTAAATCTCTCCCCCCTCACCTCAAACCTATGTCCCTTGGTTCTTCACTTCCTTACTAAAATACTAGTGTTCAACCTATCTATTCCCCTCATAATCTCATACACCTCTATTCGATCCACCTCCGGTGATCCAACGAATAAAGTCCCAGCCTGCCCAACCTCTCCCCATAGCTCAGGCCCTGGCTATATCCTTGTAAATCTTCTCTGCACTCTTTCCAATTTAACAACATCCTTCCTGTAGCAAGGTGACCACAACTGAGCACAATACTCCAAATGCAGCTTCACCAACGTCTTGTACAGATCAGACTGACTCCCCTCTTGATTCCCCTACCCTGGGTAAAAGACTCTGTGTATTCACCCTATCTATTCCCCTCATGATTTTATACACCTCTACAAGATCACCCCACAGCCTCGTGCGCTCCAAGGAATAAAGCCCTAGCCTGCCCAACCTTTTCCTATTTCTCAGACTCATTGAATCCTACGTATTACCTATACCAAAACAGGATTAAGATCATTAATGGCAATTAAAAAGTACAGGCAGTTAAAAATATCCAACACTTAGTTTATTTTTATAATTTAACATTTGAATAATGTATAACGTGGGGCAACACAGTACAATAAGGTATAACAGTGGCGCAACAGTAGAGCTGCTGGATTACAGCACCAGAGACACGGGTTTGATCCTGACCACAGATGCTGTCTGTATGGAGTTTGTACGTTCTCCCTGTGTCCCCAGTGTGTAGGAGAGTGCTAGTGTACGGGTGATCGCTGGTCGGCGTGGATAAGGTGGGCCGGCGGGCCTGTTTCCGTGCTGTACCTCTAAAGTCTAAGTCAGTGGTAACTCACTCGTGTTCACTTTAACACTTCTGATTAAGACGATGCTGGAAACGTGACACACTGCGTATTTGCTTCACGTGTCAGTCATCGCGTTTGTGCACGCCTTAACGTGTCAGTCATCGCGTGTGCACGCCTTAACATGTCAGCCAGGGATTAAAATGACAAATGTTCATTTTTAGTGTTGTGATACTGTGTCACATCTCAGAGTTCAGGGGCAGGATGCTGCTGGGCGTAGCGGACTGCTAAATGAGCAAGGTTCTACGGTAAACAAGTCAGGGTGAAGGGAAAGCAAACAAGTCCAGACTTTGCTGCTTATGAAACATGGGTGTTTATTTATGTATGAAAATAGTTAGTAAGGATATTTTAGTCCTTCAAATGAAACGTTGTGGTCTCAAATCCAACTGTGCCAGATGCCCACTAGGCAGAAGGCAGCCAGAGGCTGTTACATTGGAACAAAGGCTTATCTATTCCTTTTTTACTGTGGTCTGGGGTGGGAGATTGCAACTTTCACCCTGTTTCGACTAATGCAATCAACCCGACGTGCACAAATAAATAGATCATACAGAGCAAGTTAACCTACAACTTTAGGCTGTGCACGCCATTCGCAGAAGTTACTATGGTCCGGCCCATTATACACAGGTCCACTACCAATGTTCTGGTAGCTGGTGGATCAGCATCACCTTTAACCCGGAAAAAAATTACAAGAGCACATTTGAAATTCACCTTCATGGGAACATGGAACATGGTCTGCGGGTAATCAATGGTCAGCGTAGATCGGTGAGCTGAAAGGCCTGTATCCATGCTGTATCTCGAAACAAAATTAAACTGGAAAGACTGCAGAGAAGATTTACGAATGTGTTGCACGGACTGGAGGGCCTGAGCTATTAGGGGGAGGATGGGCAAGCTAGGACTTTATTCCTTGGAGAGCAGGAGGATGAGGTGTTATCTTATAGAGATGTATAAAATTACTTGGGGTTTTGCTCAAGATTCCAACATCTGCAGTTCCTTGTGCCTCAGAGGTACCAGTCTATATATAACATCTCAATCCATGCCGCTTGACTTGGTTCTCTATAAGTTTGCTGGTAACATCTCCGAGGTTGAGGCCACAGTTGGGGGCCATAATGGCATTGCTGCCAGGACTAGCCACCTTGGGCAGTAGAAGCCTTGGGCAGTAGAGGCCCTGCAAGGTAAGGGCTTAAAACATGTTTTATTTCCTGGTCCGTGAAAGAAGATCATCCATCAGGGTATTACCGAGTGCCACTCAAAACCTCACATCATGGTGGGTTCACATTTCACTGAAACCAATCAGAAATCAGTTCTGGAATGATTTTGCTGTCTCTGAACCCATTATAACACAACCTTTTCTTATCCACCAAAAAAAAAAAAGACTCAAAGTGCTGGAGTAACTCAGCGAATCATGCAGCATCACTGAAAGACATGGATAAGCAACATTTCATGTTGGGATCGTTTTGTGAAACTGGTTGTCGTGGTGGGAGAAAGCTGGATGATAGATGGAAGCAGGACAAAGCCTGGCAAGTGATAAGTGGATACAAATTGCTGATGTAACTCAGCAGGCAGCATCGCAGTAGATCCACAATACTACTTAATCCACAATAAGCCACATCTCTAAAGTCTACAGTCTAGCTTCTGATCTTTAGACTTTAGAGATACAGCACAGAAACAGGCCCTTCGGCCCACCAAGTCCTCGCCCACCAGCGATCACCCAGCACACTAGCACTATCCTAAACACTAGGGACAATTTTACAACTCGCCAATTAACCTACAAACCTGGACATCTTTGGTGTGGGAGGAAACTGGAGCACCCGGAGAAAACCCACGCGATCACAGGGAGAACGTACAAACTCCATACAAATAGCTCCTGCAGTCAGGATCAAACACGTGACTCAGGCGCTGTAAGGCAGCAGCTCTATTGTTGTGCCACTGTGCTGCCGTTAAATAGAGGTCGGGCAGGCTAGGGTTAGAAAACTGAAGTTCGTCATAAGCCCCTGGAGCATGGATTGTGAATATCCATAACATCTACACAAATTGCCTGTCCTGATATGTACCTTACAATATTACTTCAAACACCCTCAACCACCTCTTTGAAGTGTAGTAGGCGGATTTGTTACATTTACTATTATGCCTTTTGGGAAGTTTTGCAGTCATGTTTTGCTTTAATGTAACAATTCCACTCCAATAGGGAAACCGGAAAACTAATTATAGTCGAAGATAGACATAAAAAGCTGAAGTAACTCAGCGGGTCAGACAACATCTCTGGAGAAAAGGAACAAGTGATGTTTTGGGTCGAGACCCTTCTTCAGGGTTTCTCCAGCTTTTTGTGTCTATCTTTGGTTTAAACCAGCATATGCAGTTCCTTCCTGCACAAACTCATTGTAGTCAGAGACAGCATGGTGAAATTGCTAATTTTTTTGGCTTTGTACATGCTTGAATTGTGTACATTGTACGTCAAGATACTCCTCATTTCATGAACAATTAATGTGCATAAGCCAAAGTGCCTATTTTGCTGTTGAGATTCCTTTATTTGCTCCTCTCCTATTCCTCTGGGATGGAACATTAAAACAAATGACAAGCCAGTGCATGGTTTTATCAGTGACGTACATAATCAGTAAGTGGAAGTAACAGTGATCGACTGAAAACATCCAGCACAAGATTAGACTTGAACTGTCAGCTGCAGAATTCAGTGTTAAATGAGATGGAAATGTGGTCAGCAGTAGAACAGAGTGATGTGAAGAATCCATTTTAACTAGAGTCTGATATCCCCAGCTGCTTTAAATAACTTGAACATTAAAAAAAAACAACTCTCACCTATATAATTCATCTCAAGTAACAAAATCACCTCATGTACTTCAAAGAGACGTGGAGGGTGTTTGAATTGGAAAGGATACTTACCAGAAGTGGAAACATTTAGGGATGTTGCCAAAGATTTGGTTAAAAAAAATAGTTAAGAGAGCTCTTAAACATAAGGAGCGGTTTAGGAAGAGAATTCCACAATGAAGGAACTAGCTGTCTGCATGCTGCAGTGCTATTAATGCACACAACTGCACAGCCAGCAGATTGCAGCCAGGAATACATATTAAGGATTGAGAAGTTATGGGCGACACGGTGGCGCAGCTGTAGAGTTGTTGCCTTACAGCGCCAGAGACCCGGGTTCGATTCTGACCACGGGTGCTGTCTGTATGGATTTTGGATGTTCTCCCCGTGACCTGCTTGGATTTTCTCCAGGTGCTCCAGTTCCTTCCCACACTCCAAAGATGTACAGGTTAGTGGGTTAATTGGCCCTAGTGTGTGCAAGATGGTGTTAGTGTGCGGGGGTTGCTGGTCGGCGCAGACTCGGTGAGTCAAAGGGCCTGTTTCTGCGCTGTATCTCTGAATTAAAAATTAAATTAAACAAGTTGCCTGTCTACCTCAGTCAATGTTCTGTTTGATTCACAAAAGCAGCGTCATGCACCTTTCCTTCTGTTGCTTCTAAGATATCTCCCGAGGATGTTACTGGGTTTGGCCGAGTTTGAGAAGAAAGTTACCGGGTCTGGAGTTTGAGTTTGAGTTTAGTTTATTGTCACATGTACCGAGATACAAATGAAAAGCTTTTAACCATCCACAGTGTACAGCGATAGGATAAAGGAAATAATGTGAATAATGTTTAGTTCAAGATAAAGTCTAGTAAAGTCTGATCAAAGATAGTCTGAGGCTCTCTAATGAGGTAGATAGTAGCTTAGAACTGCTCTCTAGATGTTAGTAGGTTGGTTCAGTTGCTTGATAACAGCTGGGAAGAAACTGTCCCTGAATCTGGGGGTGTGCGTTTTCATACTTCTTTCCCTCTTGCCTGATGGGAGAGGAGAAAAGAGGGAATGGCTGGCGGTGCGACTTGTCCTTGGTTTTGCTTGTGGCCTTGCAGAGACAGCGTGAGGTATAAATGGAGTCAGTAGGGAAGGAAAGGGAGGGTTCGGGCTATAAGGAAAAATTGGACAGGTTGGAAACACAAGAGGTATATTGGGTCAAGGAAAGAGCGTTCACGTCGCGGCCCTGTTTCCACCAATCTATCCACGACCACGCACAAGAAGCAACAAGGCAGACAGCATTCTATTCAGATGCCAAGAAGTGTGTTCAGCTCTGGCTGAACAACTTCTAATCTTGTGTGTGGACTCGATAAGAAGAAGATAGGGGTATATAGAGCCATACAGCACAGAAACTAGCTCTTTGTCCCAACCTGCCCATGCCGGCCAAAATGCCCCATCTACACTAGTCCTACCTGCCCGCATTTCACCAATATCTCTCTAAACCACGGATCTGAAGTGTCACCTATTCCTTTTCTCCAGAAATGCTGCCTGACCCGCTAAGTTACTCCAGCATTTTGTGTCTATCCCTGGAGAAAGTGGATAGGTGACATTTCGGATCTGAAGAATGGTTTTGACCTGAAACGTCACCTATCCATGTTCTCCACGGATGCTCTCTGACCCGTTGAGTTATTCCAGCATTTTGTGTCTGTACTGTTTTATGTTCAATACCAATTTTTCCTACTCTCCGTCCTATATCATCCAAATAACTTAAGACCTCCAGCACAGCACTCTCAGTGTTATCTGTATTAAATCCAATTTAAACCTCTGGAACCTTTTAGAATGCACTTTAGAATGCTGCTCTCAGCTCTGGAGAATACCCGTTAAACTTCTCTGCATCTTTATGTCTGTCTTCCTTGAAGACATTCCTTTCAACCAACATTTTTGACCAAACTTCCCTCATCCGCATTAGCACTTTTATATGATTTTGGTATCAAATTGTGTTTGACAAAAAAAGTGAAAAGATGATCAGGGTGGAACCAGATTAAAACACCTCACAGCAGAGGTGATTGCAAACACCTTCCTCAGTTTCCTTGTGTTTAATTTACTCCAGGCTGTGACCCCCCCCCCCGCCCCGTCACAAGAGGAGCAGGAAGAAGGGGGGAGTGAAGTGAGGGGGAGAGAGGAAAAAGGGGGTGTGTGGGGAGGGAAGGAGCAGTGCAGTGGAGGGAAGGAAGGGGGGGGAATGAGGGACAGGAGGGTACAGGTGGGGAAGGAGCCAGGGAGGGAGGGAAGGAGCAGGGAGGGAGGGAAGAAATGGAGGGAGAGGGGAAGGAAGGAGAGAGATAGGGAAGAGAAGAGGGAGAGAAGGAGGGAGGGAGGTAGGGACGGGGAAAGGAGGGGGGCGGAAGGAGGGAAGGGGAGAGGAAGGGAAATAAAGAGGGAAGCAGTGAAGAAAGCGGATTACTGGACTTCTGGTGATAACCCCTCCACACCTCCCATTCGGGTGATCTCACTGGTGCTGGGAGCTGCGGCATCCCGTGTGAAGCCGGGGGAGGGAGCCTGCAATGGTTACGGAGCCAGGAGTCCGGAGTGGCTGAGCTCGCAGATTTTTCTCTCTCCCCCTCCCTCCCTCCCTCGCTCCCTGCATCCTCCCCTCAGTCTAACGACCAGAGAAGAGTGGGCAGGCATATTACCTCCCATCCCTCTCTGGGACCCTCCCCACCATCCCATCCGAGAGGAAATGCCCCGAGCCCCCGACGGGAGAAGGTTTTGTGTTTGCTGCCGGAGACACAGGACGGCAGAGGGCGGAGAGAAAGTTCAGCAGCACAAAGTAGATCATGGCGTCCCCACAGCGAGCGGAGGAGTGAGAGGTCCCGGGGTGGACAAGAGGCAGCGTCGGACGGTACCTGGAGGAGAGGAATGGTTGAGTCTTGCTTGGTCTGGTCCGTAGTGTGAAGGTCCTTGGCGGAGTGATGACCTCGGCTGCCCCGCAGTGAAAGGTGTGCCCCCCGCCTCCCCATAAGGAGAAATAACTTTGTCCCTCCCCATCCCACCCCACCCGACCCCAGCCTCAACCCTCAACATTAATCTCAACCCTAAACCCTTCCTCAATCTCAACCCTCAAATTCAATCGCAACCCTGTTCAACCTGACCTCACCTGAAACCCCAGCCCTAAACCCTACCTCCATCTCACCCCCCAAAGCTTTGCATCAAACGGGACCTCCCGAGCCGTGAAGCGGAGGAGTCATGAGGACCAGCGGGCTGCGGCCACTCGCCCCCTTGCTGCTGTTCTGGCTGCTGTCCACGGCCGTGCAAGGGACGGTGAGGAGGAGACTGCTGAGACCCGGGAGCAGGACATCCCAGCCGGGAGGTATCGCCACCACCACCGGCCGCCGGGCTACGGTGCAGAGAGACGAGGGCAGGTCGCAGTTGGGACGGACCAGGGGCTCCGGGATCCCATTGAGAAGTTCTCGACCCGGGATGGTCAGGGGTAGGAGAGGTGGAGCCAGGAGCCGAATGGCCCGTGTCTCCGCTTCGGCCACGCCCAGCTTGCTGTCCGGGATGGTGGGCAGGCAGAGACTGTGGGTCATCTCGGCCCCTCACCCGTCGGACGGCTACTATAGACTCATGCTCAGTCTACTCAAGGAGGACGTCTACTGCGAACTGGCGGAGAGGCACATCGCCCAGCTGGTTCTCTTCCACCAAGAGGGAGAAGTGGCCGGCAAGCTCAGGAAGATCACTAGCGAGGGGGAAATCCTGGAGGAATCCCTGGATGCCAAGACCGTCCTCAAACTGATGGACTTCCTTAAAATGGAGCGAGGTAAATTTAGCATGGCCCTGCTGAAGAAGAACCTCCAGCTGGAGGAGACCTACCCCTACCCGGTGAGATTGGAGGCCATGTACGAGCTGATCGATCAAGACCCCATCAGGAAAATTGAGCGGTTGAGGCAGAAGGGCTTCGTGCAGAAGTGCAAGGATGCCAGGGTAGAAGGGCAGGTGGCCGTGGCCGAGGGAGGGGAGAAGAAGAAGGTGGAGCAGCCAAAGCCAACTCCGAAGCAGCAGAACGCGGAGGTGACCGTACCAAAGGAGAGAGCTCCCGAGAAGAAGAAGCCCACGGTGAAGAAGCCCACGGTGAGGAAGCCCTTTAGGATATCACTGAACACGCACGGTGGCTCTAAACTTGTCAGGACAACTAGTGCACCCAGAGTATCTACAACCAGTTCTTCTACAACTATCACCATCACTACTAGACCAACCACCACCAGCACCACCACAGACGTGCCCGCCACCGCCGCCACCGAGAGACCAAGGTCTCACAAGGTCATATTTACTCCGCCGAGATACCACAAACCTGAAACCCCTTTGAGACCCACATCTGCGGCCAACTCGCACAACGCTGGCACTAAGTCCCCGCAGGAGCCCACCCTGGCAACGGCAACATCTAGACCACGGTACCCAAGGGTACAGGCTGGCCGCCAGAGGTACGGCAAGGCGGACAAGAAAGAAGGCAGCTATCGCCAGAAGGGCCTCCCGGTGACACCAGGACAACGGCAGCCCACCAAAGCCAAGTCGCCCAAGTCCAAAACGACAAACAACAAGATCCTAACAAATGAGTACGTGGATAAATATCAACCCGAGAAGACCTCGTCCCCCAACACGGGCCAGGTGGTGCCTAGACCCCCGAAAAGTGGCAAGGTGCAGAAAAAGCCCATCAAGGCTGAGAAGGCGAGAAAGCAGGTGAAGAACAAAAAGACAGGGACAAAGGTCAAACCCTTGACCAAAACCAAGCCCGCAAAGAAAATTGCTCAGAATAATAAGCCCAAGAAGACGGTCAAGAAAGGGGGTTTTAAACAGACGAAGAAGATTCCAGGAAGAACAAAGTCCTTGGCATCTGTTCTCAGCTATTATGAGAATAGACGACGTCTCCTGGTAAGTGCTCTCTCTACCTATCATAGTCACGGTATCCATGGTAACAGGCAAGGATGGTAGTTCCCAATTTTTTTTTAAATCACATTGGGATTTTGTGCAAATGACACAATAATGTTTCCCAAAATGGTGACAGATTTCACCTCGTGTTCCCAAAGCCAAGAACTCCCACTTAAAATTATATCTCAGGATGTTTTTTTCCTGTTGCAAGGTTGCATGTACTAAAATAACAGGGAGCAATAAAGCACAAGAACAGGCTCTTCAGCCCAGTGTCTATGCTGAACATGATGCTGAGACCATCTCTTATCTGCCCGCAGATAACCCATAGCCCTCAATTCCCTGCATCAGTATCATCAAGGACCCACACCATCCTGGCCACACACTCATCTCCCCCCCGACCTTCAGGTAGAAGGTACAAGAGCCTGAAGACTGCAACGTCCAGGTTCAGGAATAGCTATTACCCCACAGCCATCAGGCTATTAAACTCAACTCATACAAAACTCTGAACAATCATAGCCCATTATCTGTTTATTTGCACTTTATCTGTTTATTTATTCATGTGTGTATATATTTATCTTATGGTATATGGACACACTGATCTGTTCTATATTATTCATGCCTACTATATTCTGTTGTGCTGAAGCAAAGCAAGAATTTCATTGTCTTATCTGGGACACATGACAATAAACTCTCTTGAACTCTTAAAAAAAATCTGTGTGCCGATCCAGAAGTATTTTAAGCACCCCTATCATATCAGCCTTCACCACCCCTGGCTGCGCATTTCAGGCACTCACCACCCTCTGTGTAAAAAAACTTGCCTCACACATCAGAAGCGGCACGGTGGCGCAGTGGTAGAGTTGCTGATTTACAGCACCAGAGACCCGGGTTCGTTCCTGACTATGGCTGCTGTCTGTACGAAGTTTGTATGTTCTCGCCGTGACTGCGTGGGCTTTCTCCAAGGTGCTCTGGTTTCCTCCCACATTCCAAAGACGTACAGGTTTGTATGTTAATTGGCTTTGTTAAAAATTGTAAATTGTTCCGAGTATGTAGGATAGTGTTAGTTTACAGGGGACGCTGATCAGCGTGGACTTGGCGGGCCGAAGGGCCTGTGTCCGCAATGTATCTCTGTAAACTCAACATCTCCTTTAAACGTCGCACCTCTCACCTTAAAGCTGTGCCCTCTAGTTAATAATAATAATAATAATAATATCTTTTATTGTCATTGCACATAAGTGCAACAAGATTTGGGTTTGCAGCTTCCATCCGATGTCATACTTAAATAACTAATAAAATTTAGATTTAGATACCCCGAGAAACATGGTTTGTAAAAATAACATTACAACAGTAAAACAGTTCAAACAGAAGTTGTTCACCTAACAATGAATACTTCATCAAAATCCCTTCACTTTTATGTAGTTCTTATTGGTTTCTGATTGTTCAACATAACCGTTATTCATTTGAAGGAAATCAACGCTACTATTTATTTAAATGTGTTTTTTTTACAGTAAAATGATGATGCATCAGATTTTTGCTGACCTCTCTGAGTTAGTGGGAACCACAGGAAGGGAAACTGTTGGTTTAGTTTCATAGTGTATCCAACTGTTTCTGGCCCCATGTTTCCCAGCTCACTCGCACACTCACAAGTGCTCAGTAAATTAAAGCAAGCTCAGTATTTTATATTATGTTAAAAAACAATAATACCACCGCAGATCCGTAACCTTTTAATGACCAATGAATGGGAACCTGGTTGCTATGTCCATTTTGTTACTTGGACACTTCTTTGTAAGAACGTTAAAAATAATAATTGCCTGCAACACTAAAATTCTGCAGATGCTGTCAGGAAAGACACAAAGTGCTGGAGTAACTCAACGGGTCAGGCAGCAAATCTGGAGGACATGGATAAGTGATGTTTCAGGTCGGGAACCTTCCTCAGACTGATTGCAAAGGTAGCTGGAAGAACGTCACCTATCTATGTTCTCCAGGGATGCTGCCTGACTCGCTGAGTTACCCCAGTGCTTTATGGGGTTTTTTGTAAACCACCATCTGCAGTTCCATCTTTCTATGTCTACTGAGTGTCCGACCTGAAACGTCTTTTACCACAAAGTCTTTTAAATGTTAAAACAATAAGATCCACGGGGGGGGGTGCCTATACTTTAGTTTAGTTTTGTTTAATTTTGTTTATTGTCATGTGTACTGAGGTACAGTGAAAAGCTTTTGTTGCATACTCACCAGTCAGCAGAAAGACAATACGTGATTGCAATCGAGCAATCTACAGTGTACAGCCACATCACATGATAAAGGGAACAATGGGAATCACTGTACATGATAAAGGGAATACCATTTAGTGCAAAATAAAGTCCAGTAAAGTCTTATTACTTGAGAGGTTACATTTCAGAACAAATTCCATGGATTGTTTATGTAGATTATGTGTGGTATAGCTGCTAAAAGTCGGGACTAAATCTAATGTTATGTCAATGGGTTGACCTTCGAACCACTAATGGATGACAGATTTTTAAAAATTCAGAAGCAGTGCCTTCTAACTTTGTAAATCTCAGGATAATACATTTGAAATGCTCAAACAAAGAATATGGTTCATATTTCCAAATGGTAGGTCTTGCATAAGTGAGCTCTTTTTCAGGCTGCAGCCCTGGAACTCAATCCAGTCTTACTTACCGCTGCCTTGCCTCGCAAGATTTTATACTTTTATGTCATGTTCATAAGTTCTAGGAGCAGAATTAGGTCATTCAGCCCATCGAATCTACTCCGCCATTCAATCATGATCTATCTTTCCCTCTCAACCCCATTAGATGTTTAAACTAGAGTGCAGAGGTCTAATATTTTGATGGGATAATGATAATAAAAGAGTCGGTATTAAGGAGATTAGTTTATTTGAAAACAGATATGTTGGCCAGGTCCGGGTGAAGTTGCAGACATTTGGACCATCATTTTTCAGTCTTTCTTGGCTGCAGAGGAACCAGAGGCTTTGAGGGGAGGTGTTACTGCACCATTGTTTAAAAAGGGAGGAAGTTTAAAGGAAATTATTACAGGCCAGTTAATTAGCTTCGGTGGTGCACACATTACTGAAATCACTCTTGGAAACAAAGAACTGCAGGTGCTGGTTTATACCAAAGATGGCCACAAAGTGCTGGAGTAACTCATCGGCTTAAGAAGCATCTCTGGAGAAAAAGGATGGTTGACGTTCCGGGTCGTTCCCAAAATGTCATCCATCTTTTTTCTCCAGGGATGCTTCCTAAGCTGCTGAGTTACTCCAGCACTTTGTGTCTATCTTTATGGGAATCAATTCCAGGTTACTGTATAAGCTATTAACATGTGTAGAAAGACAGAGAATAACCTTTGGTTCATGAGTTTTCCCTACGGATCGTGAGTTACCTCTTTAGTTCACCAGCTCCCCACTTGGTTCCCGACTTGATTTGTGGCTCGGCCAGCTTGTACAGTGGCGCAGTGAGTAGAGCCACTGCCTTACAGTGTCACAGCAGGTTCAATCCTTGCCCTGGGTGCTGTCTGTATGGCGTTTGCATGTTCTCCCTGTGACAGTGTAGGGTTTCCTTCGGCTGTTCCGGTTTTCTCCCACATCTTAAAAACATGTGGATTGCAGGTTACTTGGTCCTCTGTAAATTGCCCCTTGTGTGTCCCTCGGAGTTGGATGCAAAAGTGGGATACCAAAACTAGTATGTTTGATAGCCAGCATGGATTCGTTGGGCTGAAGGGCCTGTTTCCACGCTGTGTCTCAAACAATCAATCAAAGCTGTTTTCCTTATTAGAGGGTTCAAAAGCCAGAGATCATAGATTTAGAGTAATCAGCAGAAAGATCTGAGAGGCAATAAGGAAAAGGATAATTTCACCCAGAAGGTGTTTGCAGTCTGGAACTCACTGTCTGAAAGGGGGGATAGCAGAAGTTCTCGTTATTTATCATGTGATTACTGTTCAACTTCATAAAGTATGTGCAGAGGGTGATGAGAAGATTTACAAAGGTGATACCTGAGGGTACACAATCAGGAAAGACTGAACAAGCTGAGGCTATGTACTCCTGACAAAAGAAGGATGTGGCGACATAATAGCTGTCCTTCAGATTATGATGGGTTTAGTCTAGAGATGCAGCATAGAAACAGGCCATTCGGACAGAGAAAGAGAAAGAGAGACAGAGAAAGAGAGAGACAGAGAGAGATAGAGAGAGACAGAGAGAGACAGACAAATAGAGAGACAGAGAGAAAGACAGACAGAGAGACAGAGATATATAGAGAGAGACAGAGAGAGGAGAGAGAGGAGAGAGAGGTGGAGAGAGAGACAGAGACACAGAGAAAGAGAGTGAGATATAGAAAGAGAGAGACACAGAGAGAGAGAGACAGAGACACAGAGAGAGACAGAGAGAGAGAATGAGAGAGAGAGAGGCAGAGAGAGAGACAGAGAGAGAGACAGAGAGAACGACAGAGAAAGAGAGATGGAGTCAGAGGGAGACAGAGAGAGACAGAGACTTTGCCCCACTCATCTTAAAGCTAGTTCCACTAATATTTGATTTTTCCACCCTGGGAGAAAGATTCAGACTGCCTACTCGATCTATGCTTCTCATAATTGTATATACTTCACTCAGGTCTCCCCACAACCACTGGCATTCCAGAGAAAACAATTCAAGACAGAGAGAGAGAGACATTACAGTTATAAAACTGACATTTCTTTATTTTTTCCTAAGGCCCGCAAAAATGTGCCAAATATATAATGTGGCCCTCATACTGAAAAGTTTGGAGGCCCCTGCTCTAGCTAATAGCCCCTAATCCAGGCATCATTCTGGTAAACCTATCCAAAGCCTCCACGTCCTTTCTGTAATGGTGCGAACAGAACTGCACACGATCATCCAAATGTGGCCTAACCAAAGTCCTATAAAGCTGCATCACGACATCCGTCTGCTCACATTGCCACTTTCAGGAAGCTATGGACTTGGACCCCAAGATATACTGCTCCTACCCACTTCCCTCACACTTCTATACACTGGCTATCTTCCCTCTTCACTGTTAAGTTTACTCATGAAACTCATGAAAAAGGTATGGCATCAGAGGGGCTGGATTGGATTGGGTGAGAAGCGATTTAAGAAGCAGGGAACAATTTGTAGAAATAGGTGAACATAAATCAACTTACATGGACATAACTTGTGGAGTACCACAAGGGTCTGTGTTAGGTCCAAAGCTATTCATAATATACATTAATGACATATGCAGAGTAACAAATATACTGAAATTGATTACATTTGCCGATGATACGAATATTATTTGTTCCGGTGACAATTTGAAGCAGTTTTTGGAGGTCATCACATCAGAAATGAATAAATTAAAACAGTGGTTTGATGTCAACAAATTGTCTTTAAATTTAAGCAAAAACAAAGATTATGCTATTTGGAAAATATAAAACAAACCCTCTAAGTATAATTGATAATAGATAACATAAGTATAGAAAGTATATGAAAATTAATTTCTTGGTGTGATTTTAGACCACAAAATCTGCTGGAAACCACATATAGACCACGTCAAAGCAAAATTGGCAAAGTCTATAGCAATATTGGGAAAATCAAGATATATTCTGGACCACAAATCATTACATACTCTGTATAATACACTCATATTGCCATAACTGAGTTACTGTGTGGAGATATGGGGTAACGCCTACAAAACCAACCTACAGCCGTTATGCACATTACAAAAAAGAGCAATAAGAATCATCAATAACGTTGGATATCTTGAACATACCAATTTATTATTCTTAAAGTCACATACACTGAAGTTCACCGATCTGGTTAAATTTAAGACTGCACAAATCATGTACAAAGTAAGAAATAATTTACTTCCGGGAAATATACAAAAACTGTTTATGGAAAGACAGGGTGGGTATAATTTGAGAGGGGAACTTAATTTTTAAAAACTCTATGTCAGAAAAACTCTTAAAAGTATGTGCATAGCAATCTATGTGGGGTGAATTTGTGGAATGGTTTGGAACAGGAGATAAAACTTAGCACAAACATAATTCAGTTTAAAAAGATGTACAAAAACACTTTTTTTAAAGGATATTGGGATGAGGATAGGTGATTTTGAGTGGGATATTTGTTATACTGATTGTATTGGGAAGGGTGATTATAGGGTGATGGGTTAACAATATGATTAAAAGATACTGTATAGTACAGGAGGGGTTTTTTCTCTCTTTTTTTTTGTATGGCTTTGCAAATATTTGATTAGTGTATAAAAGTAATTTGGTGTACATACGGAAATAGGTGTTTATAGCTGCTAAATTTGTATAAGATAATTATAAGCAGTTAAATAAGGGGTGGAAATTAATAAGCTTTGGCTTCGTCCTTTTCGGACACGTACGATTCATTTATTTACAAATATTGTTTATGACACTTTATAAATATTCTTGTTTTGTTTTTTTTTGTTTTTTTGTATGCTGTTTCATACTTCCTTTTTATTTTTTAGTTTGTTCGAAATAAAGGATTTATTATTATTATATATTATTATTATTATTATTATTATTATTATTAAGTTCATAAGTTCACAGGTTACGGGAGCAGAATTAGACCATTCGGCCCATCAAGTCTTATCTACCACTCAATCTTGGCTGATCTATCTTTCCCTCTCAACCACATTCTCCTGCCTTCTCCCCATAACCCCTGACAACTTTTCTAATTCAGAATCTACCAATCTCTGCCTTAAACATGTCCATTAACAGCCTGCACAGCTTTCTGTAACAATGGATTCCACAGGTTCACCACACTCTCATTAAAGAAATTCCTCCTCATCTCCTTTCTGATGCTATGGCCTCTGGTCCTAGACTCTCCCACTAGTGGAAACATTCTCTCCACATCCACACTATCCAGGCCTTTCACTACTCGGTAAGTTTCAATGAGGTCCCCCCCTCATCATTCTAAACTCCGATCAGTTCTGACGCAGGGCCTTGACCCAAAATGGCAACCATCCCTTAGCCTCCACAGATACTGCTTGACTCTGTGAGTTCTTCCAGCAGTTTATCTTTTGCCAAGATCCAAGTTGCCACCACCTACGATGGGCAGCTATCCAGCGCTTTTTTTCTCATTCAGCTCCTTGTTGCCCATCAGGGAAACTTCATGTAAAGGAAGCCTCTCCCTCCCAGCTTGCCCCACCTCTGCCTCCTTTGACTGCTCAGCCATGCTCAGAACAGGTATTGTTTTCCTCCATAAATCGGGACCCTTCTTCCTCCAGCACGGTGTTTGGCTCAAGCTTCCAGCAGTGCCTTGTGTCTTACGTTCTCCATTATTTGCCTTAGAATGTCTTCTGCTGAGTTTGGTTAAAAAAATACCTAAATGCTTTTGACGGAGAAGTAATAAAGGTCTAAGTGCTGAAAAAAGAATAACAACAGTGTTCTGACTCGCATACATGCAGCATTAATAATCTGTTGGAACTCCCTCAATCCTGAGTTCAAACTATTAAAAGCATTGGGGAAAAATGCTGACAGCACCAATGATTAGATTTATCTCTAACTAATACTTGAACTGACAGGCTCCCACCTCAGCTCCCTTCCAAATTTCCAGCTGCAACATATTTATTGATGCAAAGCCAATGAATTATAGAGATAGGTTTTAGACTTGAGCAGTGCCAGATTATTATAATTTATTTTAACATACTGTTATTTGACAAGAGAAGAAATGAATCATTGGTCACCTCATCGAATAAAATGTTTCTCCCAATATGCAACATGAGAATATTTGATTGAGTTGATTAGTTAACTTTAGAGGCGCCACAGAGGCACGGTGTAGAGTTGCTGCCTTACAGCGCCAGACACCTATGTTCAACCCTGACTACAGGGTTGTCTGTGCGGAGTTTCTACATTCTCTCTGTGACCTTGTGGGTTTTCTCCGGGTGCACTGGTTTCCTCCCAAACTCCAAAGATGTGCAGGTATGGAGGTTAATTGGCTTTGGTAAAATTGTAAATTGTCCCTAGTGAGTAGGATAGTGCTAATGTACGGGGTGATTGCTGGTCGGCATGGACTCGGTGGGCTGAAGAGCCTGCTTCCATGTTGTATCTCAAAAGTTTAAAGTCTAAAGATACAGTGTGTGGAAATAGCAACTTTCATAAAATCATAGGACAAAGAAGCAGAATTAAGCCATCTGGCCCATCGAGCCTGCTTTGCAATTTGATCATGGCTGATCTATCTTTCCCTCTCAACCACATTATCCTGCCTTCTCCCCATAACTTTTGAAAATACCCAATGACTTGGCCTCCACTGATGGCAACGTTTCCAACGTTTTACATATACTTCCACCACAACGATCATTAGTCCTGATGGAATAATTTTATCCTTGTAATATCATTGCTGAGGTGACCCGTTGTCTTGTCAAACACATTTCATTGTACCGTTGACCCTGTGTTAAGCTACATTAAACAAATAAAACTGAACTGAACCGATGCTTTAGTATTTATATCATTCACATTTGAACACCCATCGAACCGTAGGGTTGATAGAATTCAAAGGACAAGGCAGAAATATTAAATAACAAGTTTTTTATTCTTTGGGAAACTTTAATATTCAGCCATTTCAGAATGATCATACTGAAAGTCATTCATATATGTTGTCTTCAATAATATGTTAACGGATTGATGTATCCGATAATGTCCTTGTTTCAAATCATCAGTCCCTTACAGCTTGAAACTCAACTATGTTACACTCATTGTGAAATGAGAATATTTTATTTACATGTTTCCGGGCAAGATTGTATTGATAGTCTGCAGAGTTACCATGAATCACCTTAATGTTATTTTATTTCTAGAGCATAGTTTGATGTGAATAATATTTGGTTTCAGAATATTTGCACGTGGAATATTAACTTTTCTAATATGATCTTCTCACTCTTAGCTTATCTCCTCTCCAAATGACCAAAGCAACATGTACGAACAGCAGCGAGATGAATATTTAGAGCATGTCTGCGAAATGGCGTTAAGAAAAATCACAATCATCACCCTTTTTGGGCCCATGATTAACAGCACGATTAAAATTGACCATTACCAGCTGGGTCAGTATTAATTGTTTCCCGATGTAAAATTATATCCAGAATGTCTTTCTATAACTTTGATTCATGGGGAAGATGAGGGTTATTGAAGTGACATCTGTCCAATAGCACCACTGTGAATGATGTGCACTTTTGCCCTGGATTGTGTTTGTCACTGATTTTGTGAGGGCAATTTGTGTCTGAGCCTGACACACACACACACACACACACACACACCTTGCTTTCAGTCTGCAGAAGCATGACGACCCAAAACGTCACCCATCCTTTTTCTACAGTGATGCTGTCAGAACCGCTGAATTACTACAGCACTTTGTTTCTATCTTAACTTCTAATCACTGTTCCCTGTCAACTCATTTCTATTTTATTGCCACAATATCACCTCCTACTCATGATGGTTTAGTTTTGCATACTAACCTCTGGTGCAGATTTTATCAAAGGCATGAGAGTGCAAATATGCCACATCCAATGGGTCTCCCTTTTCTATTTTACCAGTTCCACCTCTACAAAGCTCCAGTAGTGTTATCAACATGTGCTGGGGAAACATGTCTGTCACACCCTGAAAAGGAAAAAAAATTGCCTGAACTTTGGTTTATGCAGTCTTTATCAGAATTAATATATAAAGTAAGGAAAAGGTAAAAGCAGAGAGGAAGCAAGAGTAGGAGTGGCACACAGGCGCAGCGGGTAGAGCTGCTGCCTTATGCCCCTGTCCCACTTAGGAAACCTGAACCGAAACCTCTGGAGATTTTGCGCCCCACCCAAGGTTTCCGTGCGGTTCCCGGAGGTTGCAGTGGTTGCCGGAGGTTGCAGGTAGTGGAAGCAGGTAGGGAGACTGACAAAAACCTCCGGGAACAGCACAGAAACCTTGGGTGGGGCGCAAAGTCTCAAGAGGTTTCCGTTCAGGTTTCCTAAGTGGGACAGGGGCATTATAATGTTAGTTACCCAGGTTCGATCCTAGCCTCAGGTGTTGTCGCCTTGATCCCAAAGACATGTGGGTTTGTAAGTTAATTGGCCTCTGTAAATTGTCCCGTGTGTGGGGAGTGGTAATATCTGGGAGGAATTGATAACAATACAGAGTGAATAAAGTTGGAACAAAGATGGACAAAAAATGCTGGAATAACTCAGTAGGTCAGACAGCTTCTCTGGAGAAAATGGATAGGTGACGTTTCAGATCAAGAACCTTCCTCAGACTGAAGTCTAACCTATCTTCTTCAATCTGAAGAAGGGTCCTGATGCAAAACGTCACCTATCCATGCCCGACCCACTGAGTGTCTATTTTTGGATTAGATTAGTGTAGGATTGGATAGTGTAAATGGGTGGTTTATGATCAGTGTGGACTCGGTTGGCCAAAGGGCCCATTTTCGAGCTGTATCTCTCTATATATCTAAAACAAGAAAATTTATCTTATCAGAGAATACAGTGCCCTCCATAATGTTTGGGACAAAGACCCATCGTTTATTTATTTGCCTCTGTACTCCACAATTTGAGATTTGTAATAGAAAAAAATCACATGTGGTTAAAATGGACATTGTCAGATTTTAATAAAGGCCATTTTTATACATTTTAGTTTCACCATGTAGAAATTACAGCTGTGTTTATACACAGTTCCCCCATTTCAGGGCACCATAGTGTTGGGACACAGCAATGTAATGTAAATGAAAGTAGTCATGTTTAGTATTTTATTGCATATCCTTCGCATGGAATGACTGCTTGAAATCTGTGAATCATGGACATCACCAGTTGCTGGGTGACTTCTCTGGTGATTTTAAATATGATGATCTGTTTTATTATCTTAAGACAATGAGAA
Source organism: Amblyraja radiata (assembly GCF_010909765.2). Lineage (NCBI taxonomy): Eukaryota > Metazoa > Chordata > Chondrichthyes > Rajiformes > Rajidae > Amblyraja > Amblyraja radiata. Next base: position 32,290,761 of record NC_045969.1, on the reverse strand, counting down.
ACCAGTGAAAGATATAAGGTACAATAACCTGGATCAGCACCTCATCACTGAACTTCGCAAAGAGTATGGGTTGTCTGAGAACGAGTTCTTCATGGTGCTAACTGACCTCGACATGAAGGTCAAGGTAGGACAAACATTTTGTTCATATAGAGATGTTCACAGATATTGTGAGGCAGCAGGTCTACCAGAACATGGATAGGTGATGTTTTAGTCTGAAGAAGGGTCTCGACCCGAAACGTCACCATCCGTGTTATCTACAGATGCTGCCTGACCCGCTGAGTTGCTCCAGCACTTTGTGCCCTTTTGTGTATTAGCCAGCAAGGAGTTTTTGTTTCTACTAACCTATCCACTGACGCTATCCACACCTCACTTTGCTTCAGGAAAGCAGCCAACATAATCAAACACTTGTCCCACCCTGGTCATTCCTTCTTCTCCCCACTCTACTCGGACAGAAGATACCAGAAGCCTGAAAGCGCACACCACCAGATTCAGGAAGAGCTTCTTCTGTTATCAGACGTCAACTGTCCTTCTGTAAGCTGTTTGATTCACCTCTCCCCCCATTGTGGACATTGGGCTTCACCTATGGTACTGATGCTGAGAAGTAAAACACTGTATCTTCCTCTTTGCTCTACCTATTGTACTGGAGTTTGACATGATTTCATTCATGCATAATATTATCTGATTTGATTGGATAGCATACAACACAAAGCTTTTCACTGTACCTCTGTACACGTTACAATAATAAAACTAAATTATCTGAATAAATGGTTTCACTATTTAAGTTTCAGTAACCTTTTCACATGCTGCAGCGTTACAGGTTTTAGTTTTGGTTTATTATTGTCATGTGAACTAAGGTCTCCTGCCTGACCCTGGTCACTGCCTGACCCTAGTGGGACATGAGGTCAGAATCAATCCCGGGTCTCTGGTGCTGTGGGGCAACAGCTGCACCACTGCTTATGCAAATAAGACTAGGAACCACTCTCTTATAATCAGTGCACGGAAAAACTCTTGGAAAATCGTAATGTGTCGAACTACATTTCACACACATAATATTTGGCAATACCATTTGAAATGAGAACCTGGTTATTGTAACTTGCTCACTAAAAATAACTTGGGCATAGCATCATTTTATGTTCAAAAGAACACAGAGTGCTGGAGTAACTCAACAGGTCAGGCAGCATCTCTGGGGAATATGGTTAGGTAACGTTTCAATCTGAAGAAGCATCTCGACCGGAACATCACCTATCATGTTCTCCAGAGATGCAGCCTGACCCGCTGAATTACTCCAGCAGTTTGTGTCCTTTTGTGTTTTCGCCAGTATCTACAGTTCCTTGTTTCTACATCATTTTATGTAGCCTTTGGAAACAGTAGACTCTGTTAATCCATATGATTTATTTTATAATCTATGAAGCAAAAATCAATAAACAAATTTCAGCAAAAGATTAGCGCACTAGATTTCGCTTGACTCCAGAATGTTTTGCTTCTATCTCCAAGGATACGAAAATAATAAAAGATTCAACACTCAACTAACTCTCCACATGGTATTGATGTTGGAACAGCTTCTTGCACCCATGAAACATGTGAAGTCTACTCCCAGGGAGCTTTCAGATGCTCATTTTGGCATCTGCTGCAGTGCAGTTCCCCCATTCTCAAAAAAAATCTGTAACAAATTTTCGGGACAGTTTTTAAAATACAAAGCAGCTGATCCAGCAGGTCCATGTAATTGACAATATCCTAAATCTTGTCTCTCGGTGCTTCATCCAGTGCTCCTGGTGATTTGGATGAAAGTCAAAGGTAAACACAAAGTGCTGGAATAACTCAGTGGGTCAGGCAGCATCTCTGGAAAAAAAGGATGGGTGGTCCGTGCGTAAGTGTTCAGCAAAACGATCGCCCAGTCTGTGCTTGGTCTGGCCGATATATAGGATCTCACACAGAGAATAATGGATAGTCGATGAGATTGGAGGAGATGCAAGTGAACCTCTGCCTTAACAATTTGGCTAAACAGTTGGGGTGCTGGATGGCTGCAGAGTTTGGTGGGAGTTGAGCCAAGAGTATTTCATTGTTAAACCAAAGAACAGCAGATGCTAGTTTACAAAAAATTGACACAAAACGCTGGAGTAACTTTGTTAATTGAATAAACAAGCACGTGACAGATGGAATAAAATGTAGGAAAATATGACATCTACACTCTGCAAAAAGGATGAAAATAGGCCATTCATCCCATCGCTTCCAAGCAAGGCCATCGATCACCCGCTCACACCAGTTCTACGTTATCTCATTTTCTTAACCACACGTACAGAGGCCATTTAACCTACAAACCCGCACGTATTTGGGATGTGGGAGGAAACTGGAGTGTCCGTTGGAATCCCATGTGATCACAGGGAGAACGTGCAAACTCCACACAGGGAGCATTCAAGGTCAGAATCGATCCCGGGACTCTGGTGCTGTGAGGCAGCAACTCTACCAGCTGAGCCACTGTGCCCGCCCCCGTAGAAAAGGAGAATACTTTATAAATGGTGGAATCGAAAATGATGAGGGACTAAAATTAAGAGTGTTCAAAGTGACTTGGGGAGATTTTATGGTAGTACGAGGAGAATAGGTTAACAAGGGCGGCATAGTGGCACAGCGGTAGAGCTGCTGCTTTACAGTGCCAGAGAAAAAGTTCGATCCTGACCTTGGGTGCTGTCTGTACGGAGTTTCCATATTCTCCCTGTGACTGCGTGGGTTTGCTCTGGGTGCTCCAGTTTCCTCCCACATCCCAAAGACATGTGGCTTTGTAGTTTAGTTTAGTTTATTGTCATGTGTACCGAGGTACAGTGAAAAGCTTTTGTCGCGTACTATCCAGTCAGCGGAAAGACAGTACATGATTACAATCAAGCCATCTACAGTGTACAGATACATGTTACAGGGAATAATATTTAGTGCAAGATAAGGTCCAGTAAACTCCGATTGAAGATAGCCCGAGGTTCTCCAATGAGGTCGATGGTAGGTCAGGACCACTCTCTAGTTGGTGTTAGGATGGTGCAGTTGCCTCTAGTGTGTAGGATAGAACTAGTGCGCGGGTGATCATAGGTCGGCGTGGACTGAAGGGCCTGTTTCCACACTGTATCTCTAAACTAAACTAAAATCAGTGGCGAATGGGATTGCTCTGTCAGCCAGCCTAGACATCATTTCAAATTACTTTAAACATAGTTTCTGTGAGTCTGCCCATGGATGAACAGGAATTTTCCATTGACCATGCACTTGCCAGCTGTAAATTATTTCCCTTACATTGTGCCCGGGATCGTTGTGCTTTTAAAGGTTTCTATAAGACAGTCCTCGCAGGTTGGAGGTCTCCCAGTTAGGGCCGTACTTAGTTTGCACGGTTTAGGTAAGCAACAAATCTTCTAGAGATTCCCACCGTGTAAGCATACAGAGAGATGGCCAAACATTCCAATGCTCCTGGTTCAACAGCTGACATCTGCAGTTCTAGGAAATCAAATAAACGCAGATGCTGGAAACATACAGCAGGAGTGGAGACTTAGAGAAAATAAACTACTGGAAACACACAGCAGGTCAGGCAGCATCAGCGGAAAGAGAAACAGTTGTCATTTGAGGTCAAACACCCGTTGTCATGGGCGGCAGAGTGGTGCAGCAATAGAGTTGCTGCCTTACAGCTCCAGAGAACCCAGTTCGATCCTGACTACAGGTGCTGTCTGAATGGAGTTTGTGCGTTCTCCCCGTGACCTGCGTGTTTTTTTTCCGGGTGCTCTGGTTTCCTCCAACACTTCAAAGACGTACAGATTTGTAGGTTAATTGGCTTGGTATAATTGTAAATTGTCCCTTGTGTGTAGGATAGTGTTAATGTGCGGGGATCGGCGCGGACTCGGTGGGCCGAAGGGCCTGTTTCCACGCTGTGTCTAAATAAAACTAGACAGTTGAAAGAATTCTTATTTAATGTTCATTGTTAGCTAGGAGATTTACTACAAGTTAGGTAGAAAAGATACAAACACAAAGTGCTGGTGTAACTCGGCAGGTTGCGCAGGATCCATGGAGAACATGGATGGATGATGTATCAGGTCGGGACCTTTATGCAGACTGATTGGAGTAGGGAGAGAAAGCTGGAAAAGAGAGGTGGGTGCAGGATGAGACCTGGCAAGTGGTAGGTAATGACACAAGGAACTGCAGATGCTGGTTTACAAAAACAGACATAGAGTGCTGACGTAACTCAGCAAGTCAGGTAGCATGTCTGGAGAACATGGATAGGTGACGTTTCAGATCGGGACCCATCTTCAGACTGATAGGTTGATATGGGTACAGCTTCTGGAGGATTTGACCTATAAGAAGAGGCTTTTTTTCCCTGGAGCATAGGATGTTAAGGGGTGACCTTATAAAGGTCTATAGAATCATGAGGATCATAGATAGGATGTCTTGTCCCTAGGGCAGGAGAGGATAAAGCTAAAGGCCATAGGTTTAAGGTGAGAGGGGAACTATTTAAAAGGGACCTGAGGGCAATCTTCTTCACAAGGAAGATCATGATTACATGGGACGCGCTGCCAAAGCAAGTGGTAGAAGTGGCTACAATTAGGGCATTTGAAAGACACTGGACAGGTTACATGGATAGGTAACGTTTAAAGGGGCTAAAGCCAGTGTGAGTGAGTGGGATTAGCTCGGTCAGGCAACTTGGTTGGCACAGATCATTGGGCCGAAAGGCCTTAATGAATTTCGAGTTGGGTAGATATGGATACAGCTTCATTCATAAAAGTGATCCACTGGTGAAATTAACCTGCAACTCCAATCCATCCATGGTCTCTATCCTTTCAACCCCACTTCTGTGCAAAATGCTGCGTCATCTCCACCCTTCTGCACACTCTCCACTATGACAGTGGCATTCCGAGAGCTATCTAGGTCAGACATTCAGGGATCCCTTCTCTGAACATGTCCACCAGCCCATCTCTCCATTCGTCCTTCAAATGCTCCTTCAAATGTAAATCTTTAGTTACATTATCCTTACTTATCTGGAATAGATAGGGTGAATGCACAAAGCCTTTTATCCAGCGTCCGGGAATCAAGAACCAGAGGACATCGGTTTAAAGTGTGAGGGGAATGATTTAATAGGAACTGGAGAGGCAACGTTTTCCACATAGAAGGTGGTGGGTATATGGAACGAGCTGCCAGAGGATGTAGTTGAGACAGACACTGTAACAACATTTAAAAAACATTTGGACAGATACATGGTTAGGAAAGGTATAGAGGGATATGGGCCAAATGTGGGCCAGTGGGACTAGCACGGCTAGGTTAGGCCAAAGGGCCTGTTTCAATGCTCTATTACTCTATGACGTCTTGGCTATCTATCCGAAAGTCCCTTTCTTTTATTTGGCCTTGATTTTTGTACAGGTCAGCTTCGGAGAAATTCCTGGGATAACCTGGTGTGTTAAATGCATCATATAAATGCATACTATTGTATTCACTGAATTGGACCTATATGATATGTTGCCATAATATCTTGTTATACTGGTCAAACGATTCGTTCATGTGCAGCAGAAAACATTAATCACAGATGTCTGTATTTACAGCAATTTTACGAAGTACCCATAGCAATGCAAGCCATCTTTGATCTGATTGAAACCTTCACAACAAGGATCAAAGAGATGGAAAAACAGAAGAAAGATGGAACACAATGCAAGAAGGAAGACAAACCGAGGTCACTAGAAAGCTTTTTGTCCAGGTATGTGCAGTCTGAAAATAAAAGTGTAATAAAAATGAGAGTGATTTATTTCAGTTCCCAAAAGCAGATTTATATTTGAGTTTAGTTTATAGTCACATGTACCGAGGTACAGAGAAAAGCTTTTTGTTGCGTGCTATCCAGTCAGTGGAAAGACCATTCATGATTACATTCAAGCCGTCCACAGATACAAGACAAAGGGAATAACGGTTAGTGCAAGATAAACTCCAATAAAGTCTGATTAAAGATAGCCCGAGGGTCTTCAATGTAGTAGATAGTAGCTCAGGACCTCTCTCTAGTTACTGGTAAGATGGTTCAGTTGCCTGATATAAGCTGGGAAGAAACTGACTCTGAATCTGGTGGTGTGCGCTGTCACACTTCTGTGCCTCTTGCCTGAGGGGAGAGGGGAGAGGGAAGAAGAGAGAGTGAGACACCTGTGGTGAGACTCATCCTTGATTATGCTGCTGGCCTTGCCGAAGCAGCTTGAAGTGTAGATGGAGTCAATGGAAAGGAGGCTGGTTTGTGTGATGGTCTGGGCTGCAGCCACAATTCTCTGCTTTGTCCATTTATTTATCAATTCATGATCTGGTGCATTGTTGACGCTCACTTAAATAGAAGCAGTTGAACTGCGAGTCATTGAATTTGATATCTTTGCTGGCAATCAGTGGGAGAAAGAACCAAATGGGGTCAGAAAAAGAGAGAAGAAGAAGAAGAGTGAAATGTAAAGCCGGAGGGAGGGGTGTAGACGGAAAGGGACGGGGAAAAGAGGGAATTAAAAGCAAAATGGAGACTAGGGGAATGGGAGATGAGTGTAGGAAGGGGGGGAAGGAGTAAGGTGATTGGGAGGGGGGTGGGGATGGTAGGTGGTGGGAGAAATAATACCGGGGTGGGTTGAGGTTTCTTATTGTCATGTATAATGAGGTGCAGTGAAAAGCTTTGTTTTGCATGCTATCCAGTCAAGTCAGATAATATTATACCTAAATACAATCTCAAGCCAATCTCAAGTACAGGGGATCGAGTAATTACAGGGGATTCGAGAACCAGAGGACAAAAGTTTATGGTGAGGGCTAGAAGATTTGATAGGAACCTGAGGGGTAACTTTTTTACACAAAGGGTGGTTGGTGTATGGAACGAGCTGTATGAAAGGAGGAGGTAGCTGAGGCAGGGACTATCGCAATGTTTAAGAAACATTTAGGCAGATAAAAGGATAGGATAGGTTTTGGAGGGTTATGGGCCAAACGCAGGCAAGTGGTACTAGTGTAGATGGGACATGTTAGTCGGTGTGAGCAAGTTGGGCGAAGGGCCTGTTTCCATACTGTATGACACTATGAATCTACTATAGTAGAACAAAGGGGAAGATACAGGGTACAGATTATAGTTTTCAGCATTGTAGTGCACCATTTCCTGAGACAAAGTACAATGTCCGCAATGTGTAGAGGAGAATTGGTCGGTACTCTCGCTTATGGAAGGACCATTCAGAAGTTTGATAACAGAGGGGAAGAAGCATAAAGCATAGGAGACCTTTCCCTATGTACCGGTTACCCTGGAGTTCCTGTAAACTACATGGCAGCAGAGCTGAGAATAGAGAAATAATTAAGGAAGTGTTTTCATTAGCTCGTTCTCCCCCTCAGATTCCGCTGGAGAAGACGTTTATTTATTATTTCTACCCCAAGTGACGAAGAATGGGCATACCAACATCAGCTTTATGCCTTAAACTCACAAGCTTGTAACCTGGGTAAGATTCAGCCTTCTTATCAATCAGTGTCTATCCTTGCATTACATAGAGGAATATCATTTGGAATACACTGCTATCGATTTCAAATATTTCTTATCGTTCATTTTAGTTGGAATGAAATACAACAATCAAACTAATCTTAATGTAACCAACCTGAATCACCCACAATCTAGTTCTTTAAATATCCAAACCTGTGTTCAGTCAGAAGTAGAAACAAGCAACTGCAGATGCTGGTTTACACAAAAGGACACAGTGGTGCAGCGGTAGAGTTGCTACCTTCTAGCGCCAGGTTCGATCCTGACTACAGGTGCTATCTGTATGGAATTTGCATGTTCTCCCTATGGCCACGTGGGTTTTCTCTGGATGGGACGGTTTCCTCCCTCACTCCAAAGTCGTGTAGGTTTGTAGGTCAATTGATTTCGGTAAATTGTCCTTAGTGTGTGATATAGAACTAATGTATGGGGTGATCGCTGGTTGGCGCGGGCTTGGTGGGCCGATGGGTCTGTTTATGCATTGTATCTCTAAAGTCTAAAGTAATTGCTGTCAATTTCTAAGATTTATCATGGTTCATTTTAGTAGGAACCAAATACAACTGCAATTAATATTATTTTCACCAACCTGAATCACCAACAAATAGAATGTATAAGAACGATCTAGTTCTTTAAATTCCAAAACAATATTCAGTAGGAGGTAGAAACAAGGAACTGCAGATGCTGGTTTACACAAAAGGACACAAAGTGCTGGAGTAACTCAGCGGGTCAGGCAGCATCTCTAGAGAACGTGGATAGGTGACGATTTGGGTTGGGACCTTCCGAACTTTTTCCCGGTATCTTCAGAATTTACTTGTGGACTGCGATTTATTCCTGAAGATTAACATAAGAATAAATCTCTTATTTTGAAGGTTTACGTCACTTGGCTGTGCTGAAGATGATGGGTGTGGGCATTGATGTTGGAGGCGTTTTAGAACTCTTTCCTATTAATGGTAAGATTATTTTCACAAAATTGGATAAGTTTAACAATCTTTATGAAATAATAAATAACTGCAGATGCTGGTTTATACCAAAGAAAGACACAAAGTGCTGGGGTAACTCGGAATGTCATGCATCATCCCAGGAGATCATGATTAGCTCACGTTTCGGGTCGAGACTCTTTTTCAGACTTTATGCAGTTGTTTGGACTAAACCTCATCTGCTTACGACAGCCAATATATTCCAAAGTTGATACAATGAACTGCAGATACTGGTTTACTAAAAAAAAGATACAAACTGCTGGAGTCGCTCAGCGAGTCAGGCAGCATCACTGGGGAACATGATTAGGTGAGAACATGGATAAGTGATGTTTCGTGTCAGGACCTTTCTTCAGATTCTTCCAACACATACACGTATATGGAAATAATGATTTTGTGTTCAGGAGGGTAATTTAAGAGAGGCTTTGCAGTTTTACATGATCATGTTTCACCTCATGGCCAACATTTATAAAGACAAAGAGAGTCATACAGTCTTACAGCATGGAAATAGGCCCTTCAGCCCAACATGCCCACACCGACCAATGTGTCCCATCTACAATAGTCCCACCTGCCTGCGTTTGGCTCATTTCCCTCTAAACTGGTCCTATCCATATACCTGTCTAAATTTTTCTTTAAAATTGCAATAGGACCTGCCTCAAATACATCCTCTGGCAGCTCGTTCCAAACACCCACCAGCCTTTGAGTGAAAAGTTATCCCTCCAGTTCCTATTAAATCTTTCTCCCCCTCACCTTAAACCTCTGGTTCTTGATTCCCCTACTCTGGGTAAGAGACTCTGTGCGTCTACCCAATCTATTCCTCTCATGATTTTATACACCTCTATAAGATCACTCCTCATCCTCCTGTGCTCCAAGGAATAGAGTCCCAGCCTGCTCAGACCCTTGAGTCCTGGCAAAATCCTCGCAAATCTTCTCTGTACGCTTTCCAACTTGGCAACATCTTTCCTATAACATGGTGCCTAGAACTGAACACAATACTCTAAATACGGCCTCATCAATGTCTTGTATAACGGTAACATGACCTCCCAACTTCTATACTCAAGACTGATGGCCAATGTGCCAAAAACCTTTTTGATCACCCCATCTACTTATGATGCCACCTTCAAGGAACTATGTACCTGCACTCCTAGATCCCTCTCCTTTACAACACTCCCCAAAGCCCTACCATTCACTGTGTCGATCCTGCCCATGTTAGACTTTCCAAAATGCAACTCCTCACATTTCTCTGCATTAAATTCCATCCAACATTCCGCAGTCCACCTGGACAACCAATCAAGATCTTGCTGCAATTTATGATATCCATCTTCACTATCTGCAATACCACCCACTTTAGTGTAATCTGTAAACTTGCTAATCTTGCCATGTATGTTCTCATCCAAATCATTGATGTAGATGACAAACAGTAATGGGCCCAGCACCGAACCCTGAGGCACACCACTAGTCACAGGCCTCCAGTCCGAGAAGCAACCTTCCACCATCACTCTCTGCTTCCATCCATGAAGCCAATCTTCTATCCATTCGGCTATCCCTCCTTGGATCCCATGCAATTTGACCTTCCAGAGCAGCCGACCATGTGGAACCTTGTCGAATGCTTTACTGAAATCCATGGATACAAGACCTACACCTCTGCCCCCATCAACCTTTTTGGTCACATCTTCAAAAAACTCAATCAGATTCGTGTGACATGACCTCCCATGTACAAAACCATGCTAACTCTCCCTAATCAGCCCTTGTCTATCTAAAGTGTTTCCTATATTTATTTTGTTTATCCTGTGTGTTGAGTGCATTGTAAAATTAATCAATTTACCTACTTGCACCAAGTCTGTACTTTACATCAGTTGGGGCAATGAGTATAAGAGTTAAGAAATCATGATGCACCTCTAAAAGAGTTTGGTTCGGCCACGTTTGGAGTATTGTATGCAATTCTGGTCCCCATTCCAGGAAGGATGTGGCGGCTTTCAACTTTATTTTAGACGTTAGAGATACAGCACAGAAACAGGCCCTTCATCTCACCGCCGACCAGAGATCCCCATACACTAGCACTGTTCAACACACTAGGGACAATTTACAATTTTACAGAAGCCAATTAACCTGCAAACGTGTACATCTTTGGAATGTGGGAGAAAACCGGAGCATCTGGAGAAAACCAGTGGGTCACAGGGAAAAACGTACAAACTGCGTATAGGCAGCACCCACAGTCAGGGTAGAACCCAGGTCTCTGGCACTGTACCGCAACTCTACCGCTACGCCATCGTGTTCCCCATCTACTGCTGCGCCACTGTGCCGCCCTTTGGAGAGGAAGCAGAAGAGGTTTACCAGGATGCTGCATTAGCTACAGGAGAGATTGGACAAACTTGGATTTGTTTTTTCAGGAACTCCAGAGGGGGTGAGGGGGAGAGGTGGGGAGCAGGGAGGGGGATGGAGGGGGGAGGGTGGGAGGGGGTGTGGAGGGGAGGGGGTTTAGGGGGGGAGAGGGGGAGGGGGGAGAGGGGGAGAGATAGGGTGTGCTGAGAGGGGGGTGAGGTGAGGGGAGGGGGAGAGGTGGGGAGCAGGGAGGGGGAGGGAGGGTGGAGGGAAGGGGGTAGGGGTGTGTGGAGGGGAGGGGGGTTTAGGGGAGGGACGGTGGGGGAAGGGATGGAGGGGAGGAGAGGGAGAAAAAGAGGGGAGAGAGAGAGAGAGGGAGGGGGAGGAGAGGGGGGGGGAGGAGAGGGGGGGGAGGAGAGGGGGGGAGGAGAGGGGGGGGGAGGAGAGGAGGGAGGAGGGAGTGGGGGAGAGAGGAGGGGGGAGAGGAGAGGGGGGTGATGGGGAGAGGGGGGAGAGAGAGGAGGGGAGAGAGAGAGAGAGGGGGGGAGGAGAGAGAGGAGGGGAGAGAGAGAGAAAGGGAGAGAGAGGGGGGAGAGAGAGAGAGAGAGAAAGAGAGAGGGATAGGGAGAGAGAGAGAGGTGGGGAGAGAGAGAGGTGGGGAGAGAGAGAGAGGGTGCCTTTTTACTTCAACCCGAACAACTATTTGCAGTGCTTTTTTCCTCAAACTAACCATATTTTCATTTTCAAACCACATTATGGGTACTCACAGCTGTGGAGACATTTGTTCAGTGTTATTCAGAGCTCTGATTGAGGCACACCACTTGCAGAGACTGATTGAGGCACACCACTTCCTGGTTTTATAGTCCCTCCCCCTCCCTCCAGCAGGGGCAGCTGAGAGAATGGGGAATTTTGTAAAAACATTAATATCTCTGTCATTTTTCATCAACGGGAAAAATCCTCGGCACACATGCGGCGGAGGGGCGGACCCCCTGACGGCCGTAGGTGGCGGCGTTCTCTCGGAAATCGCAGCACAGAAGGCCAAAATTCCACTGTTTCTTGTTTCAGATGTGGCAGTTTTCAAAGTTTGTCTTCTTGTAATTCTGTTGCTATCAGCCTTCTGTTCACAAGTTAAAATTGAAGAAAGTAGCAACTCCTAACACAGAAATCCTGGGAGGAATGTGGTTTCCTCTGTTTCTCACACAGTGGGAGTCAGGGAGGAGGAAATATTGCGGTTCAGTGTTGGACTGCATTGGAATTCATGGCACCACTAGCCAAGGCTCCTTGGGAGAACATTCAAAATCAACTTCGACTTTTTGTTTTAAGGGTATGGGGATTGTGTACTCATGACAGGGGTATTTGATGTGGTCTACTGCCGGTAAGATGAACATACCGGCAGTGATCTCATACAAATATCGAAGTAAACTAAAAATGTACAGATTCAAAGGTTTGGCTGGCTTCTTAATCTGAGTCAATCTCAACAAAACTGGTTAAACAAACCTTCACATCTGTGTGTAATTTGTCTTATTCCACATCTGCTGAATTGAATACAAATCTGGCTTTATAAGTTAACTGTATTCAGTGGGGTTTTTTTGTAGACAAATGGTGCCATTACGCATGTAAATCTATTCATGTAGATCTATTTGCTGCTGTTTAGACTTTAGCGATGCTATATACGATCACCCTGTCCAAGCACACTATCCTGCACACGAGACACAATTTACACTTTACAGAAGTAAATTAACCTACAAACCTGTACGTCTTTGGAGTGAGGAAGGAAAGCGGAGAACCTGGCAGCAATTCTATCGTTGCGCCACTGTGCCATCCCTTTTTCTTCTACAATGGATCGTATTGGAAAAATGCAAAGATTGAATATATATAATTGAATATATGATTGTTCATCAATCTATTTTTTTAAACTTTTCAGAGATGTAAGTATGATGCACAACATCACAAAAAAAGTATTGATTATATTTATATTTCAGTGCAATGATTGCATATATCTTTTATATGGAATTTTAAATGGTAAGCAAAATTCTTAAAATGCATTAAGCTGAAAAGGTAATAACTCACAGTGTCAGAGACCCAGGTTTGATCCAGACCTCAGGTTCTGTCTGTGTGGAGTTTGCACCTTCTCCCTGTGACCACGTGGGTTTCCTCCAGGTGTTCCAGTTTCCTCCGACATCCCAAAGTTGTAGGTAAATTGTCTCTCTATAAACAGTCCCTAATGTGTAGGAACAATGACCTGCAGATACAGGTTAATACACAAAGGGCACAAAGTGCTGGAGAAACTCTGAAGAAGGGTCCCGACCCGAAATGTCGGCTATCCATGTTCTCTAGAAATGCTGAGTTACTCCAGCACTTTGTGTCCTAATGTGTGGGGAGTGGATGAGAAAGTAGGATACCACAAAACTAATGTGACCAGATGATTGATGGTTAGTGTCGGCTGAAAGGACTGTTTCCATGGTGTATCTCTAAACTTTAAAAAATATATAAATAGTTATTTCTTAATCATAAGGTAGTAATTTTGCCTTCTGAGTAAAATCTTTGTACAGTATTTCACAATAATTTTTTTTTTAATGGGATATTGTTATTTATGAATTAATTGATTACTTTCAAGAAAAATATGAATAAAGGGTAATTACGCCAGAATCGCAGTTGAAGGAAGTTTTATGAATCATATGTTTGGTAAAATAAGTGAATTGACTGTTTGTTCCATGTACAGGCACTGCATCTGTAGACCGCGAAGAACTCTCGCAATCCTTGGTGAAAGACATACGGGACTATTTCCAGGTCAGCGCAGAGTATTTCTCAATGCTCTTGGTGGGCAAGGATGGAAACGTCAAGTCTTGGTATCCAACCCCAATGTGGAACATGGCCATTGTGTACGACCTTGTTGACTCGATGCAGCTCCGCCGGCAGGAAATGTCGATTCAACAGTCCCTGGGCATGCGATGCCCAGAAGATGAATATGGATACAGTTACCATGGTTACCAAGATGGATACCATCAGCAAGGTCACTATGGTGGATACCCTTACTAGGATAAAATAAAATGCGGCATTTTGATTAGAATGCTGCAAAATCCATGGACCAGGTTTTGTAAAACATCCACCATATGCCATTTGAGACCAATTGGAGTTTTGTTTTTTATATAATTACAGAACATACTCTGCCATAGTCATCAGGGACAAATGTCAATTTTCAATTACATTTTGGACATATTGAAAGACTAATCTCTAGATCCTGTCGATTTAAAGAACAAACAGTAGTAGCAGAAGCCATACAGTTGTCAGCTTCTTTGCAAGAAATATCTTGCAGCTGATACTTATCGTGGAATGTATGTATATTCATAATTAGAGGTTTTTTGTTTGTTCTGCATATTTATTGTGTATTAAAAGGAGAAAGACGCATCAAATTTAAGGGATTAAATAGAAATAGATGGCCTCTGACTGTATGAAATAGACTTAATCGGAAATGTTCCTCTGAATTTTCAATCAACAGTTGTATTTATGCTGATGGAAAGAAAATTTTGCAAAAAATACACCAGTCTTGGTAGCACTTGCTTTAGATGTTATTGAGAACTGCTGCAATGGAATGCATGCATGGAATAGAATGTATTTTATTGCATGCAAAAGATGCATAATATTTCAAATGTTTGGATTTGGCATCATACCCCTTATACATCAATCTTTACAAATACTAGTTATTTTACCTAAGAAGGAAATGTGCTTGCACTATGAAAATATCCTCATCAATTTGAAGGGCTGTAAGAATGACATATCCTTGGCTCTGCATTGCATCTGACACACATTTACAAAGACACATTTGCAAGGCATTGACTGAATTGGATAATGCCATTTATTTTTCGAATTAAACACTGTGGGCAATATGAGATGGTCTCACAAAGCATCAGGAGGCTGCTACACCCATGTTCTGTGACACAGATACATCATAACAATAGAAAATTCTGCAGTGCATATCAGGTCAGTCAGCATCTGTGGAGGTAGAAACAGATGCAACAGTTCAAGTCATTCAGGTCTGAAGAAGGGTTTCGGCCCGAAACGTTGCCGATTTCCTTCGCTCCATAGATGCTGCTGCACCCGCTGAGTTTCTCCAGCATTTTTGTCTACCTTTGATTTTCCAGCATCTACAGTTCCTTCTTAAACAGTTCAAGTCATTGACCTGATTCCATTTTACTTACCTGACCCACAGAATATTTCTAGCAATGTTATTTTTGTTTCACATTTCCATGATATTTTGCATTTGCATCATTAAAACACATTATCTGGCTAATACCGTTGCTGTTTGTGGGGCTTGCTACTCACAATTAATCTGCCATATCTCACATTACAACAGCGACTAAGCCTCAAAGATATTTAATTGACTGTAAACAACTTCAAGATGTGCTAAGATTGTGAAATGAATTGTCATGCGGCTTTTACACGGGGCGACTTGACGCAAGAGTTAACCAGAGTTCAACATCGTGGGAACCTCGTGCGATAACAGTGCGGCATTCGTGGACCACCGTGGACCACCGTAGCGCTAACGGCAGGTCATCGTGTAACTTGGTCACTCGGGAGAAAATTCAAGAAAATTGGAATTTCTCCAAGAGTGACTTGTACACTTGTGGTTGAGTATTGCAACATTATATGAACGTAGTGGCCAGTGCGATATCCGTGCGATATCCGTAATAACTCTTGCGGGTACCGTGGGAACTCCTGCGAACGGTGAACCCGGAAGCTGGACAGAGGGGACAGAAGGTGATTAAAAAAGGTGGTCTCAAAAGGACACATGGGAACATGTGTCCTTCGAGGACGTCCCACCTAATTGTCATTGTTGGATAATCTTTTTAACAGGAACACTTGCAGAGATGGCTCCCAGAAAATCTCAAAGGAAGGGGGAAAAGCGGGTCAGAGATGTTTTTGCCATGCAGGAGAATGAGGAGGAGACGCAGCAAGAGAGACAGGTGGAGAGGCAACAGGAGATGCCACAGATAACACTGCCTGTGGGCTCCTTGGAGCAGGGAGAGGGTGAGCAAGGTGCAATTCAGATTGCCTCCCCAGTAGCCGTTGTAGGAATAGCCTCTACAGACGCTTATGTAAAGGGAAGATGGCAGAAGGTAAAGCCATATAACTTCACCAGGGAACAAGAGGGGGAACTTGTAGAATGGTTCCAATTTAACGAGATTCTGTACGATAAATCCAGAGAGGATTATAGAAACAGGGAGAGGAAAAGGAACCTGCTGGAGACGAAGGCTGCCGAGTTTCCCGAGTGCTCATGTGAGTTTATATAACGATATATAAGTTCATCAAGAGGAGAACCATTTAATGTTATCCAAGATTTTAAAACATACATTGCTATTGATGTAAAAGTTCTGTGTTTGCAGTAAACTTAAACTTCTCTTATAAGTCTGTCTGTCTGCCCTGCAGCTGCAAAGTAAAAAAGTCGCAGACAGCTTTTACACCCTCTGTGTTTGAAGTTTAAAGAGCCATAAAAAGAATTATGCATGAGGGCAGGAATGAGCCGATTCAACCAAGGGAGGATATATATAGTGTGTGAAAAAAAAAGTTACATCATTTGTGTCACGTGTAGTTCACGATGTTCATTCAAGATTTAACGCGACTGCTCGGGAAACGGCCAAGTAACTCGCACGAATAACATAAATGCCGAGTACCGTGGGAACTCTTTATCTACTGCCGTTATATCGTGCGAGACTCGTGCTGGACCACGACCTCTCCACTCTGGTGACATCTTGCGTCAACTCGCCCCGTGAAAAGGGGGTTTAAGTTAGTTAGTTTCGCTTATTGTCATATGTGCCGAGGTACAATGAAAAGCTTTTCTTGGGAGCTAACCAGTCAGCGGAAAGACTATACATGATTACAATTGAGCCATATATAAATGCAAGTCTTTTTAGTTGTCCGAATCATTCCCAGGTTGAGGAGATAAGAAGTACTAACATTTATACAATATCCACCTGGGATATTGTAAATTAAAATACATCCACCTGGGATAGCAACATTTGCAACAATTATACTTTTCCTTTTAAGTGACCAACAAAATTTAATCATATTAACTTGGGGAAGCAATTGTAACATGAGGAATTTTCTGACCAGGTGGTTTAATTGATAGGGCGGCACAGTAGAGGTGTAAGAACTTTCTTAATATTTAAATAAGCAGATTATTTCATAAAAAAGGGAAAATGTTTGAATTGACGGGAAGTCATTTGGATGAAAGAATGTTCATTTGATGGTGATGATGAAGTGTGGTTATTCAAGGCGGTAACCTCTCATTTCCATTCCAACGCTGCACATTTCTCCTACTGTAGAGATACAGCATGGAAATAGGCCCTTCGGCCCACCGACTCGAAGCCGACCAGCGATCACCCTGTACACTAGCACTATCTTACACACTAGCAACAGTTTACAATGATCCAAAGCCAATTCACCTAGAAACCTGTGCGTATTCTAATGTTACTATATGCAACTTCCGTCCCATCTAATCCTCAAAATCAGAATATTGTGTTCTCAGCTTCTCTTTCAGAGCATGCCACAGTTTCTACTGGCAACCTTCATATTATTTATGATTATAAGCACTGATCTTTGCACCTTTTGTCATTTAACTTATTAAAAGTATTCCAAGGGAAACACTAAAAAAATGTTGGTCAGAGTATAATCCCAAGCTTATTGGGGCAGCACAGCTGCTGCCTTACAGCGCAAGAGACCCAGGTTCAATCCTGACCTTGGGTGCTGTCTGTGCAGAGTTTGTATGTTTTCCCTGTGTTCCATGTTGTCCATCAGTTTTCTCCGGGTGCTCCGGTTTCCTCCCACACTCCAATACGTACAGGTTTGTAGGTTAATTCGCTTCGGTAAAATTGAAAATTGTCCCTAGTGTGTACGATAGTGCTAGTGTACGGGATGATCGCTGGTCGGCACGGACTCAGTTGGCCAAAGGGCCTATTTCCATGGTATATCTCTAAAGTCTAAAATCTAAAGGAAAGCTACCCTTTCAGATTATACCACAGATTCTATTAGCAACTATTATACTATTTCTGTATATAAGCGCTTTATCTCCTAGGCACTTTACATCATTTAACATGTTAAAAGTATGCCCAGGAACACACTAAAAAAATGTTGGACTAACTATAAACCCAAGATATTTTTGGAATTTATGTTGTTATACTGTACCACCTTTCTCGTGGTATAAAATTGTTCCACTGCTGGTGAACCAGTCCAAGAGCATCCAAACACAAAGTCATGGTGCAGCTTGGAAGACCTTGGCTAGGGTCCATTTGGAGTATTGTGTTCTGGTCACCCCATTGCAGGAAGGATGTGGAGGCTTTGGAGGATGCAGAAGACGTTTACCAGAATGATGCCTGGATTAGAGAGTATTAGGTGCAGCGAAAGGTTGAACAAACTTGTATTGGTTTCTCTCGAACACATGAGACTGAGAGGAGATCTAATAGTGGTATATAAAATTATGGGAGGCATAGAGAAAGTAGAGTCAGAACCTTTATCCCAGGTTGTAAATGTCATAAACTAGAGGGTTTAGCTTTGGGGTAAGAGAGGCAAAGTTTAAAAGAGATGTGCGGGGCAAGTTTTTTTACATGGAGAGTGGTGGGTGCCTGGAACAGGTGGAGGCAGATACAATAGTGGAGTTTAAGATGGGCACATGGATATGCATGGAATGGAAGGATATGTATTCCATGCAGACAGAAGAGATTAGTTTGTCTTAGCATCATGTTTGGCTTGGATATTGTGGGTTGAAGGGCCTGTTCCTGTGCTGAGTCTGAGGAAGGGTCTCGACCCAAAACATCACCTATTCTTTTTCTCCAGAGAAGCTGCCTGACCCGCTGAGTTACTCCAGCTTTTTGTGTCCATCTGTGTTTCACTAAGTTCAATGTGCTATGTTCAGTCTGATCACTGGTCTGATTTGGCTGTAGTCAGAGCATGAGATGGAGCCCAGACTGCAGCAATAAGCAATAGCAAGATTAATCTCCAACCAGAAATCCTTCCCCCCCCCCCCCCCCCCCCCCTTCCCCTCCCCGTGGCCACCGCATGTGCCATGTATGTAATCATGTCTGGGCCTGGAATAAGCCATCTCTTGCAGCAAACTGGCTCCTGCCCCTCAGTCCCAACGACACTCATGAATTAAAATCACTTGGGCAACTTGCACAGTGGAGCTTTACAACAACGCCATAAACAAGTGGGCACATTTGTTACTAAGAGAGGAAGGGAAAATAACATTGGGAGCAAACGTCTGCACTGAAATTCAATCTTTCAACTGTGCCACTCTGCAGCAATAACATAAAAACATAAAAATGCTGAATTTTCAATGGCATTCTTTACATTTTGCGGAGTATCTTCAGCGGGAGATTCACCGAGGCACAGGTTTGACGCATGAATTTTGCTAATCCTTCAAAGGCTCCTTTATTATTGTCTGTCTCCCAAAACCCTGCCACTCTTACTTTAATGAAGAGCACTAATGTATTAATACCTTCTGAAACCTTTGAGGGATGTGTTCCATTGTTATGGCATTCTATTATGTGATTGTGGAGTGGCACAGTGGCACAGCGGTAGAGTTGCTCCCATACAGCGGCAGAGACCCGGGTTCGATCCTGACTATGGGTGCTGTTTGTACGGAGTTTGTACTTGATTGACCGAGTTTCCCCAGGGTGCTCCAGTTTCCTCCCAGAGTCCAAAGACGTACAGATTTGTAGGTTAATTGGCTTCAGTAAAAAATAAATTGTAAATTCTCATTGTCCCTCGTGTGTAGGATAGTGCTCGTGTAAGGGAATCGCTGGTTGGCGCGGATTGGGTGGGCCGCAGGGCCATTTCTGCGCCGTATCTCTAAACTAAACTAATTAATTTCAATTCTCAAAAAGATGACACGTACAATTTTCAACCCAACCTTCACTTGCGTTTCAATTAACTGAATCTCCCAGTGATACTCTGCTCATGGTCTAAGCAACAAAACTGGAAAGAAAATGGTATTCAGTGAAATCCATCCGATAATGCAGATGTTAAAATATATACGCTTCGTTATCCTTATTGCTGAAATCCTGGGAAACAATGAAATTCTATTTTCTTAAACATTAGGTAAAATTTTATTTGTGGTAACATAGAAACATAGAAAATAGGTACAGATTAGGCCATTCGGCCCTTTGTGCCAGCATCGCCAGTCAATATGATCATGGCTGCTCATCCAAAATCAGTACCCCATTCCTGCTTTCTCCCCATATCCCTTGATTCGATTAGCCCTAAGAGCTAGATCTAACTCTCTCTTGAAAACATCCAGTGAATTGGCCTCCACTACCTTCTGTGGCAGAGAATTCCACAGATTCACAACTCTGGGTGAAAAAGGTTTTCCTCATCTCGGTCCTAAATGGCCTACCCCTTATTCTTAAACTGTGACCCCTGCTTGTGGTTACTTGAGTATCCTGTTGTAGAAACTTCAACTTTATCATCATTGAAATCCAAGAGTATGATAATCACAAGGCTGCTGAATTGGGCAAATCTAGACACCAAATTAAAAACCTGTCTCATTGCATGCTACTGTAATTGGATATTCAAAATGAAACATGGTATCAAATGCAGTAGAAATTCTCAACAATTTTTCTCAAATATTATTTTGTGTTTTGCAGATTTAATGCTCATTTATTTTAAAGTTTTCTCAAATTAGATTTTCTGCTGCAAATGAGACTAACCTGAAAATCCTCAGAGTGACTAAAGTACATTTCAGACCATCAGTCTGAAGAAGGGTTCCAACCCAAAACATCACCTAGCCATGTTCGCCAGGGAAGCTGCCTGGCCTGCTGACTTACTCTAACATTTTGTGTCTTTTTTTGTAAACCAGTACCTGCAGTTCCTTGTTTCTACATTTCAAATATAGCTTTGGTGATGTCAAGAAAATCAAGATGTATTTTGACAATGGGTTGATGAAACATAAAATCACAGGTGTATGGATAGGAAAGGTTTAGAGGGATTTAGGCCAAATGTGGGCGGGTGGGACGGGTTAATGGGGCATCTTGGTCAGCATGGGCAAGTTGGGCTGAAGGGCCTGTTTCCGTGCTCTGTCACTATAGACTCTATAGGTCATTCAATATTTACCTTTCAATCGCACTTTTATACAATTTGAAAAAGAAATGTGAAAGCATTAAGAAAGTCACAGTGGAATCAATTCAGCATAGCTCACCATTACATCATGTTAAATTATCTGGAAACAAGATGTTGTACAGGCTCCTGCCAAACAGGAACTCTGCCAAGGCATAATCACCTTACTTACTGGAAAATTACAGTACCTTCATAAACAGTCCACTCCGAGTACAAGGTGATTTAAGATTTCCTTTCAAGTTTTGTAATTCACATAGGAGCTGATCGAGTCACTTGCCTAAAATTCTGCAGAACCACACAGATACAATAGCTTTGACAGTAGAGGGTCATGGAGAGAGTCATAGAGTCATAAAGCGTGGAAACAGGCCCTTCGGCCCAACTTGCCCACACCAGTCAACATGCCACATTTACAGTAGTCCCACCTGCCCATGTTCGGCCCATATCCCTGTAAACCTACAATAAACACAGAGAGCTGGAGTAACTCAGCAGGTCAGGCAACATCTCTGAAGATAAAGGACGGGTGACATTTCGGGTCGGAACACTTGTTCAGAAACTTTGCCCATTCTTTTTCTCCAGAGATGCTGCCTGATCCGGTGAGTTACTCCAGTGTGTCTATCTTTGGTATAAACCAGCATTTGCAGTTCCTTTCTACACAATCCCTCTAAAACTATCATGTCCATATACATAGAAACATAGAAAATAGGTGCAGGAGGAGGCCATCCGGCCCTTCGAGCCAGCACCGCCATTCATTGTGATCATGGCTGATCGTACCTGTCTAAATATTTTAGGATACACTCAGGATACAAATCAAATGACCTTCCTTTAACGTCGGATTTCTGAAATACAAAAGCAGAATGTTTACATGTTGTGAGAGAGAATGGATGGGACAGACCGCTCGATCCTTTTTATGGAAATATTAAAGATAAGATGGCATAGCTTTAATGCGCGAGGGACAAAGTTTAAAGGTGATGTGTAGGGCACTTTTATTTTAAACACAGAGTGGAGCATGCCTGGGTCGCGCTGCCAGGATGGTGGTGGAGGCAGATACAATAGTGGCATTTAAAATACATTTGTAGAGCCACATGAATGTGCAGGGAATGGAGGAATAGGGATCATGTGCAGGCTGAGATTAGTTTGACATGGCATTATGTTCGGCATGGACATTGGGCGCAGAGGGCCCTGTCCTGTACTGTTCTATATAACATACTAGACCAAGTGCAGAACCCGTTGGGTCTGTTCCCCCAACGTGCGGTTGTGGGGGGAGGGGGGGGGGGGGGGAGGTGGCATGCAGCGTCACACACACTAACTATCCCCCCCCCTCCTCGCACACACGCCAATTACTCCCCTTGATATTATATTAATATTATTAATTTGATCCTTTTACCCCATAACCACCCTATCTACTGACGCATAGCCCCCAACTTGCAGTCACATCTAGAGAGGGGGGCGGGGGTAGAGAGTGAGGGCAGAGAGAGAAGGGGCAGAGACAGAGAGAGAGGCAGAGACAGAGAGAGAGGGGTAACAGGGAGAGGGGGTGGAGAGAGGGGAGGAGAAGAGGGAGGGCGGGTGAGGGGGGAAAGGTGGGGGAGGAGGGGAGAGGGGGAGGGGAGGAGAGAGATAGGGGAAGGGAGGAGAGAGGGGGTGAGAGTGAGGGGGAGAGAGAGGGGGTGCTGGGAGGGGAGGTGGGGAGCAGGGAGGGGGAGGGAGGGTGGAGGGAAAAGGGTAGGGGGTGTGGAGGGGAGGGGGGTTTAGGGGAGGGAGGGGATGGAGGGGGAGAGAAAGATGGGAGATAGAGAGAGAGGGGTGGGGAGAGGGGGGGGAGAGTAGGGAATTGGGGGAGACAGGGGAGAGAGGGGGGGGAGGAGAGGGGGAGGAGCGAGGGGGGGAGAAGGGGGGAGGGGGAGGGGGGTGCTGTGAGTGGGAAGGAGAGGGGGGTGCTGAGAGGGGGGTGAGGTGAGGGGAGGGAGGAGAGGTGGGGAGCAGGGAGGGCGGTGGAGGGAAGGGGGTAGGGGGGTGTGGAGGGGAGGGGGGTTTAGGGGAGGGAGGGTGGGGGGATGGAGGGGGAGAAAAAGAGGGGAGAGAGAGGGGGGGAGAGGAGGGGGAGGAGGAGGGGAGGGAGAGAGTGGAAGAGAGGGGGACAGAGGGAGGAGAGAGAGAGGAGGGGAGAGAGGGAGAGTGCCTTTTTACTTCAAACCAACCATATTTTCATTTTCAAACCACATTAAGGGCACTCACAGTTGAGTAGACATGTGTTCAGTGTTATTCAGAGCTCAGAGAGACCTGACCTCCATCTTGCAGAGACTGAGTGAGGTACACCACTTCCTGGTTTTATAGTCCCCCCCCCTCTCTCCAGCAGGGGCAGCAGAGAGTGTGGTGAAATTTTTAAAAACATTAATATCTCTCTGATTTTTCATCAATGGGAAAAATCCTCTGGTCCAGGAAGGCAGACGTGGGCTCTGAGCGAGGTGGCCAAAAATGATGGGTGTAGGTGGCGGCGTTCTCTCGGAAATCGCAGCACAGTGGGCCAAAAGCGGTCACGATCAGACTTTTAGTAATATAGATGGGAGGGAGGCTGCTATCAAAACAGAAAAAATTGAAAATATTGGGCATGCCATCCAGAATCTGTGGAGAGAGGAAAGTAGATTTATTCTTTCAGGTTGCTGACCTGTGCTGACGTAAAGTCAGCAACCTGAAATGTTAGCTTTACTCTCTCTATACATGTGTCCTTACATGTTGAGTATTTCCCACAATTACTGTAATTATTTGATTCTACTAGTATTATAGTTGAACAATAATTTTTAATTATCAGTCCAGATTGGGTCTGGTTTATTTCTGAGGGATCATGAAGCACTTTGAAATTATTTCTGTTTTTTATATCTATATAGAAATTAATTGTGGATACTATCCATGGACTGGAGATTTAGCAGCTGAGGTAATCTTAAATCTTTTGCTGTCATGTTTCTGGCATACAGACCAAAGGTTCTATTTTTGAGTTTCTATTTACGCTAAATTTTTCGGATAATGTATAATTTAAACCACTTCATATTGATGCAAATGTAACATATCTATACAACCATCTGCAGTGAATGCCGGTCATTTTACGGGTAATTAAAATCTTTCCAAACAGTGCATCAAATGTAGGCAAAAAATATATAGTTGTTCCTACAACTTAAGTGGAGGAAGGAACTGCAGATGCTGGTTTATACAAAACAATCTCCTGGTTGCCAAACATTCCAACTCCCGTTCCCATTCCCATACTGACCTTTCTGTCCTAGGCCTCCTCCACTGTCAAAGTGAGGCCACAGCATCTCATATTTCGCTTGGGCAGTTTTGAAACCCAGCAGTATGAACGTTGATTTCTCTACTTTCAAGTAACCCTTGCATTCCCTCTCTCCTCCCTTCCCCACCCTAGTCATCCTACTAGTTCCACTGTTCACATCCTTGTATCCCTTCGTTATCACCTCTTCGCCAGCCAACAATGGGCCATTATATGCTCGACCCTTCCTTGGTCATCTGTTGCCGGCCTTGATTTATTCTGGTCTTTTCCTACCTCCAGTCCCCCTACCACCCCCCCCCCCCACCCCCCCAAACTTTACTTTCAGTCTGAAGAAGTGTTCCGACCCAAAAGCATCACTCATCCTTTTTCTCCAGGGATGTTGCCTGAACCGCTGAGTTACTCCAGCACTTGTGTCTACCTTCCCTAGAATTTAAGTGTTGTGAGGTGATTTAGTGTTTCATATTAGCTGAAAATGCTGGAAACAATTAGCAGGTCAGGTAGCCTTTGTAAAAAAAAAATATATTTCTATGTGTGTATCAATGTATAAACTGTTTATTCTAGCTTTCCGGCATCTGCGACTTGCTGATTTTCATGTGGGCAACTGTTGCTCTCTGCATATGTGTCCATGTGGAATGAAAACACTAATTCAACCACTTCTCCATTATGATGTGGAATCTGGCTATGTGGGGTCTAAGGGGACTATATTTATCAAGTCACAGTCAAAATTCAACATGATATCAGCAGTGACACTAGAATCTAATTAGATCTCAAATGATGGGTCAAGTATAACAAATTAAATTGTTTGTAGAAGGGTCCCGACCCAAAACATCACCTGTCCATATTCTTCAGAGATGTTTCCTGACCCGCTGACTTACTCCAGAACTTTGTGTCTTTAAAAAAAATTAAATTGTTTCATTGTTTAAGACATTCTGTATGAATGAATCTCTTCTATCAGGTAGAGACAATTTCAAAGGTGAAATGTCACCTATCCATGTTCTCCGGTGATGCTGCCTGACCCTATGAGTTACTCTAGCACTTTGTATCTTTGCTTTGTACTTTAAAAGAAAATTGTCTCATTGTTTATTACATTCTGAGTGAGTGAGGCATTGAATCCTTTTTTATCAGGACAGCCCATTTCAAAAGAAAAACGTCGCCTATACCTGTTCTCCAGATATTGCCTGAACTGCTGGGTGAAAACAACACTTTGTGTCCTTAAAAAACCCCGTTTTTTAACACATTCTGAGTGAATGAGGCATTGAATCTTTTATCAGGAAGAGAACATTTCAAAAGAAGAAACATAAAAATAACTTTAAAGATGATAAATCTACGCATTCTTTGACTTTTTGGATTCATTCATTATATCAGCAAAGCCACTTCAGAAATGCAGCAATATGCCATCTACTGGATTTTTGTAGTCTTACAACATATTAAATGAACACATCCTCCGTTCTGTTCCCCAGTGATCCCAAACGTCCTGTAACCTGTCACATTGATTCTCCATCCATCTCTCCGTCATCAGCTACCCATATTGTTCCAATGATGCCCAACATAAGCTTAGAGAACAGCACTTCATCTTCTGAGTAGGAAGGGATTGCATACCTTGAGGGGATTTCGGTCTGCAGAAGGGTCTTGACACAAAACGTCACACATTCCTTTTCTCCAGAGATGCTGCCTGACCCGCTGAGTTACTCCAGCATTTTATGTCTAACCTCATCTTCTGACTTGACACATTATATTTGAATTGTACAATTTCGGGTGAACCTTGATTTTTCACAGATTTGTTTCAATTTTGTATGATTGAAAGATGCAGGCCCTTCAACCCATTGAATCCACACTAACCATCGTTTACCCATTTGCACTGGTTCTATGTTATCCCACTTTCACATCCGCTCCCCACACACTAATAGTTTACAGAGGCCAATTCACTTACAAACCTGCTCGCCTTTGGGATGTGGGAATAAACCCACGTGGTCACAGGGGGAACATGGAATCTATCAGCTGTGCCACGATTTGTTCCATTTCAATTTGTCTGTATCATTTTGATCCACCCATCTGCTAATCATTCCCACCTCCCCCCACCTAACACTTGCCAGTCTTTGTCCCAACCCCACCCCTCTTTTCCAGCTCTCTCCCCCTTGCTCCAATCAGTCTGAAGGGTCCTGACCCTTTAGGGCAGCACAGTTGCACAGCGGTAGAGTTGCTGCCTTACAGCGCCAGAGACCGGGGTTCAATTGGCTTCCGTAAATTGTCCCTAGTGTGTAGGATAGTGCTACAGGGTGTACAGGGTGATCGCTTGTCAGCGTGGACTTAGTAGGCCGAAGAGCCCGTTTCCACACTGTATCTCTAAAATCTAAAGTAGACCTGAAACATCATACAATACAATACAATACAATTCAATTTATTGTCATTTGGACCCCTTGAGTAGGTATGTTGCAAAGCCTACCTGAAGCGTCGTTGAATATCTGCCGCTGAGGTTGTGCGCGATTTTGGCGCCGTTTAGAGGGGGCGGGTTTAAAACGCGATTTTCTCTAGGCTGTTCAAATCGAAGATGTTCAGCCTAGTTAATTATTAACGAAAAATCGCTGAAAGACCCCGTCGCAAAAGCTATTATTAGTTTTAAAGGCCTCGTAAAATAGTTATAGTAGTTTAAAAATCAATCTCTGAACCCGCGACCGCCAGCAACCGCAGGGTCTCATAAAGCAGACAGCTGAAGGTATGCTGTATATTTTTACATTAAAAAGGGCTTCTAAAGATCCCTTTATACAAAGTTTAATATTGCGAGTAGCTCAATTTGGCCCCATTATATCCCGCAGTATTTTTCTGGACATTTGGGGCACAAAACTACCGCAATGTGAACGTTCTAAACCAGCGCGTTCCACGGGGACCCACTGGAAAGCTGATTTAAAATGGACTTTAATTTACAGCAATTGAACACTAAATTCCTTCCATTTGGTCTATAAATTAATGTAAATGAGATTTAAAAATCATGTTTTATTGTGAATTATTTGTGAATATTATTTGGACATTTAGGCTATTTAAAAATGTTAATCATTTATTAAGAAATGGATAGATGTTTAGATCTAGTAATTGAAGTCTGAAATTAGCTACAATTAGGTAACTAACTAATTATATGCTTTAATTTCAGGTCATCCAAGTAAGATTATTTTATATTTGTTTCAGAATGCTTCAATCTATGATAACTGAAAATTTCATTCAGTTCTCTTAATTTTTAAGAAAGTTATGGGCTTTTGACTGTTCACATCACAGCTTTTTTGTTATGTCCATAGAAAATCAATAGGGAACAAGATGCTCATTTCCCAGTATGAAAATGGCCATAACTTTTTTAATACTTGAGATATGAAAGTGAATTAGGTGTCAAATTAAACTTATTTTTATGCTTTATCTGATGGGATAAATTGCAGACTTGATTTTTAAAATCTCAAAATTTTGTAACATTGCTACCTTGAGGTCCAAACGAAATGCCGTTTCTGCAGCCATACATTACAAACAAATAGACCCAAGACACAACATAATTTACATAAACATCCATCACATTGCTGTGATGGAAGGCCAAAAAAACTTATCTCTCCACTGCACTCTCCCCCCGATGTCAGAGTCAAAGTCAAAGCCCCCGGCGGGCGATGGCGATTGTCCCGTGGCCATTAAAGCCACACCGGGTGATGCAAGGTCGCACACCGGGTCTTGGTGTTAGAGCCCCCGGCGTGCGCTCGCAGAGACCCGCCGCCATTCCAAGCCGCGCGGGGCGGTGCTGTAAGGCCCCGCTCAGGTGCTCTTCAACCCCGCAACTCGGGCGGGAGAAGTCGCCGTTGCGGGAGCCCTGAAAAGCGGTCTCCCTCCAGGGACCCGCGGGCTCCCGGTGCCGCCGCCCGCCAGACCCGCAGTTGCAGCCTCCGGATCTCCAGAGGTCGGGCCGCAGCAGCGTCCACCACAGCTCCACCCGCTCTGGACTCGGCCAGCTCCGCGACGGTGAGGTGAGTAGTCGGCACCACAGCTCCCGGTCTTCCTGTTGGAGGCCGCTCCTCGTTGCAGCCCCAACGACAACGGAGACCCGACAAAGAAAAGGTCGGGTCTCCCGTGCAGGGAGAGATTTAAAAGTTACCCCCAACCCCCCCCCCCCCCCCCACACATACCCCAACAAAATTAACAAAAACTACATAAAAACATAGACATAAAATAATAAAAACGCAGACGGACTGCAGAGGCCGCTACTGACGAGAGTCGCGCCGCCTACCATCTGGGTCTCCACTGATGCTGCCTGACCTGCTGAGCTCCTACAGCACTTAATTTTTGCACTTGATTCCAGCATCTAGTTTCTCCCTCTTAACTTAAAACATTTTTTTTTCACTTTTCCAATGGATCTGAAATGTAGACTGATTTTCTCCCCGCTGTTGTTGCCAGGCCTGTTCAGATTTCCAGTTTTAGCATTTTATATTCTGAAATGTGGTGTTTTGCGGAACTGCCTTCGATCTGGAGATTATTTACAAAGTTTCTTGATGTTCCTGGGTTTCCAAGAACTCATGATTAGAAGGAACTTACTAAAACCTAATATTTTATTCCTTGCCAATCTTACATATGGTTTAGTTGACAATTAAGAAAACAAAGTTCCCTCCCCCCCCCCCCCCCCCAACAGGAAGGAACCGCAGATGCAGCCGTCCCCGCAAAACAGCAAATGATTCCGGGAATGCCAAGGCAAGAGGGTGAGAGAGAGTGAGAAAGCGAGAGAGATCCAAAGGACGGATTCGGATCCCAACTATGCCCCGTTGAGACTGCACCAGAAGTTTCAAACCTATGGCCCCCCTCCAGTTTGTGCTACGTGGACCAAGACACCACGTTGTAAACAACCACATTCGCTACTTTTTCTGGGAGTTCGTGTTCTGCCACAGTCCCGCCAGCGGTTTACAGCTGTTTAATAACCGCTTCAGGAAGGAGCGGGTGGCCTACGAGTTGAGCGTCCAGGAGGTGAACTCCGTTTACGGTGGAGGGACGCCAGGTATGATGAGGGCCAAGTTTTTAGACAGTCATTATGGAATTGGGAAAAGTTCCAATGAGCTGGTGAAAGACGTGGACTGCCCTTACAGCGCCACTTTCCTCCAAACTCTCCATCTCATGGAGACTGGAATCTGAAAAGTAGGGAACCCCGTCCCCCTCCATTTCCATCGCTGCTTCCATCACAATAAGGAATGTGGGGAATCTGCTGTGGAGGATGGTTATGTCAACTTTTATGTAGTTGTGTGTCTTAGTGCTTTTTTTAGTAAGGCTGTATGGTAAATCGAATATCACTGTACCTTAATTGGTACACGTGACAATAAGACAATAAATTGAACCTTGAACATGGCTTAGTAGTAAAATATTTGTGTGCGTTCAAAATAATAATATCAAGTTCAAGTTCACATTTATTGTCACATGCACCAATTAAGGTACAGTGATATTTGAGTTACCATATAGGGAAGCGCCGATTCGGGACTTACCGTCCCAACAAGAGGGCCTGCACATCTGGCCACCTGCAGCGGCGACTACGGAGGCTTATGGCCCTGAGGACTGATTGTACTCTGTGCCTTCCACCACAATGAAGAATGCTGTGGTGGATGTTTGTGTTAAATTTTATTGTGTATTGTGTGTTCTTTTTTGATTGTACCGCTGTTGGCAAATTCATTTCACTGCACTTTATTGTGTTTGTGATGAATAAAACTGGTTGATTGATTGATACAAGTAAAAAAGAACACAATAAATTTAACATAAACATCCACCACAATGGAATCAACATTCCTCACTGTGATAGAAGGTAATAAAATGTAGTCATCTTCCTCCTTTGTTCACCCGCGGTGGTCGGGGCTTTTGAACCCTCAGTACTGCCTCTGCCGAAGGTCCGCTGTTCAAGCCCTCTCGTGGGGATGATGGAAACTCTGGCGTCGGGACGGATCGGAACCTTCCGCGGAATGGAGCTCCCGAGTCGACCCTTTCTTACCAGAGACCGCTGCTTTACGGTGTTAAAGCCCACAGGCCCCGCAGTTGGAGCACTTCCACAGCGATCCTCGGCAAAGGATCGCCCGCTCCGCGATGGTATGTCTTGCAGCTTGAAGCTCTGGTCCGGTCTCCAGGAAAGGCCGCACCATAAAAGTTGTTAAGCTGCAGGGGGTGAGGGGGGAGGGACGGAGAAAGATCACATCTCCGTCAAGGTAAGTGTCTGAAAAAGGTTTCCCCCCTATTCCCCCCTATTCCCCCCCACATAAAACATACCGAGAAACATTAAAACATACATTTTAGACACACTAAAAATAACAAAAAAAGTCAAAATGACACACAGGCCGCTGGCAAGGCTGCCATCACAATAAATATACCAAGACATGCAAGGAGTTTTAAGGGGTGTTGACCAAAGGATTAGTCGTAGCTCTCATGAATGGTTCAGGAGTAAGGAAGTAAGGCAATGGAAGTAGAAAGGTGTAACACCACACACACATTATTTTGAGAGAGGGAGTGAGAAAGAGGGCATGAGAGCAAAAGAGGGAGGTGGGAGAGGAGGGAAAGAGAGGGCTGGGGAAGAGTTTACAAATGGGGCAGGGAAGGGGGAAACCCCTCATCCTCCAGCACTCCAAGCAATAGAGTTCTAGCCTAGTCAACCTCTCATAGAAACATAGACATAGAAAATAGGTGCTGGAGTAGGCCATTCAATATGAACATGGCTGATCATCAGCCATGATCCCTATAGCTCAGGCCCTCGAGTCCAGGCAACGTCCTCAAAAATCTTCTCTGCACTCTTTCCAGCTTGGCAACATCTTTCCTATAACATGGTGACCAAAACTGAACACAATACTCTAAACGTGGCCTCACCAACATCTTATATAACTGCAACATAACTCATATAACTCCCAACTTCTATACTCACACTTCTATACTATACACACTACCAATGCAAGGGACTGCATTAGCTCTCTTGTACTCACACCAGGGGTTCTGACTGATCCTATGCCAAGTTAAGAGAAACTGTGAATCCATTCAGTGGAGTCGAGAGAGCCTGCCACAAAGAAGCAAGGCACATTAAATAATTTACATTCCATTGCATATAGATATGTTAAACGTCCAGTGTGCTCTTGGGTGGTTCAGCTTATTTGTTTAAAAGATTTTTGCTTGATTCATTATTAAAAGCTTGAATTCTTTGTTTCCGGGAGCCAAAATCAGAGACAATGTTTGGATAGGTTTGACAGCCGCCTACTGCAGAGAGCATGGCCTGGAATTGTCAACACCTTTTACCATGTGCTTCTCAGATATATCTCAATCCATACCATCCGCTGCATATTAAAGTATTTTAGGTCGTGCTATTGCATACTAGCTCAGATCGGCCTGGCACAGGGCAGCAAGTTGAAACAGAGGTCGTTGACCTTGTTGAAGCTTAGCATGAGTGCAGGCTGTTCACTGCCAGCAGAATCTGCGCCCATCTTTTTCTCTATCTAAGAAAGAGATTTGTATTAATACCATGTCGAGGGCAATACAGTGGCAGAGTTGCTGCCTTACAGCCCCAGAGACCCAGGTTCGATCCCAACTACGGGTGCTGTCTGTACGGAGTTTGTACG
This sequence comes from Amblyraja radiata, assembly GCF_010909765.2. Classification (NCBI taxonomy): domain Eukaryota; kingdom Metazoa; phylum Chordata; class Chondrichthyes; order Rajiformes; family Rajidae; genus Amblyraja; species Amblyraja radiata. The sequence goes on along the minus strand of NC_045969.1, from coordinate 32,259,021 downwards.
TTCTGTGACCACATGGGTTTTCTCCGGGTGCGCCAGTTTCCTCCCACACTACAAAGACGTGCGGGTTTGTAGGTTAATTGGCTTCAGTAAAAAAAATTGTAAATTGTCCCGAGTGTGCAGGATAGTGTTAGCGCACGGGTGATCGCTGGTCGGCGTGGACTTGGTGGGTCGAAGGGCCTGTTTCTGCGCTGTATCTCTAAAATATAAAGTCTAAACCATTTGTATTAATCTCTACATCTGGTATCAACCAGTCAGCAGCAATATAACCTCAGATGGTAATGGGATCAATGTATCAAGGCTGATAATGCACTATACCATGACAGGGTGACGATTTTCTGATGCCATTTCCCATGAACTATTATAAATCATTGACAGATATAGCATGGAAACAGACCCTTTGGTCCACCGAGACCATGCTGACCATTGATCACCAGTTCACAGTAGTTCTATGTTATCCCACTCACTGCACACCAGTAAAATAATTACAGAGGCCAATTAACCTACAAACCCACACACATTTGGGATGAGAGAGGAAACCGGAGCACCTGGAGGAAAACCTATGGTCATAGGGAGAAGACGCACACTCCAGTCAGAACCCAAGGTCAGGATTGAACCCGGGTCTCTGCCGTTTTTTTACAGCAGCCTCAGCAGCTGCGACACTGTCCAAATAGGGTAAGGAAGTTATTACCCTTGGCCTATTCAATGTTTGTGCCTCAGTGAATATCACAAAATTAGATACTTTGCTCATTCGAACATTGCAAGAGTAACTGAAATTGAAAAAAACGTAATTGGTTGTTAAATCTCTTGTGACATCCTGCAGTAGTGACGGGCAGTGTACAAGTTATTATACTGAAAGGACATGGGCTTATCAGGTTCCTATTCAGAAGCTCACATAACTGCTGTTTATATCACGATTTTGTTAGACTGAGGCTGGAAGTAAATGCCCATGTTTATTAAATATCCAATCTCCAATATGAAGTATTGACTAAGGCATACATATTAGCATTTAATTAAAATTGTGTTACTTAAAAGCTTCTACAGCAATATTCAAAGCACTGTATGTTTTCAAGCTCAATCATTTTAAATTATACACAACACATTTTGAATCTTATTTGCATGTATTTTTCAGTGCAAGTACTTTTACTTTTCCATGCTCAGTTTAATTCCCCGAAGTTAATTTTTAACACAAGGGCCAGAAAAGGTATTTATTTTCAGTACGTAGTTCAATTATTATTGCTCATGATTTGTTTGCAAATTAACGTTGCATTGCAATAACAATTTTCCTTTACAGGATGGTTCAATTATAGTGCAAAGGGGATATATGTTGAAGCCTGGATTTTGTATTAAAAATACAAGATGTTTCGATTAGACAGTATCATCTTGTAAGCCCATCTGTGCAGTATGTAATGGCAACAGCAAGTTTCTTTCCAAAATGACCTGATCCAGTACATTGTTAAGAAAAATAGCATCACTTTACATGAAGGATACAAAATCACAGCAGCATCTGCCAGAAAACAGATGTCGGGTTTATGGGGAGAAGGCAGGAGAATGCAGTTGAGAGAAAAAGATAGATCAGCCATGATTGAATGGCTGAAGAGACTTGATGGGCCAAATGGCCTAATTCTGTTCCTAGAACCTATGAAAACCATCAACTCAACATTTTCAATTACAGAAATGTATACCTGAAACGGTTAGGTGTGAGCTTGTGTGTGTGAATATTTAAGAGTAATGAATTGTAATTACCACAAGAACAATTTTTCAGCAATGGTTTTTTCTTCACATTTTATTTTTTATTGGAAATCATTTCAAAATTGACAATTAATTATTAGAAAATTTGATATTGAACATTCCAGCAATCCTACTTATTTACAATACTAGATAGTGCAATGGAGGTAGGAGATGGACCTACGGATTGGGGCTTCTGTGTGCTTTATGGTTCAGTCAGATTCATTACCAAATTCACTTAGTGATTAGCCTGGCTTCATGGAAAACAGGATGAAGCTTAATCCCAGAGTACAGCATGGGACTCTTTAGTCAGAAGGTGGTGAACTTTCTTTAGTCAGAAGATGGTGAATCTGTGAGATTCATTGCCACAGATGGCTGTGGAGGCCATGTCGATGGATATTTTTAAGGCAGAGATTGCAGGTTCTTGATTAGTATGAGTGTCAAGGGTTATTGGGGAGAAGGCAGGAGAATGGGGTTGAAAGGGAAACTAAGATTAGCCATGAATGAATGGCAGAGTAGACTTGAAGAGCCTAATGGCCTAATTCTGCTCCTATAACTTATGACTGGCAGACCAAGGCTCCTCTCTACCCGCAACTAATAGTGTCAAGGCACATATAGTCTCTGCAAAGATGCCCTTGCCATGCAAATCTGCCTTTCAAGTAAAACTTGAAAAGTAATTTAAAGGACACAACACACAAAGTGCTGGGGTAACTCAGCAGGTCATGCAGCATCCCTGGAGAACATGGAAAGTGACGTTGCGGGTCGAGACCCTTCTTCACACTGATTGTGGGGTGAGAATAAAGCTGGTAAAGGGGAGCGGCTAGACATGCGTGGCAGGTAATAGGTCGACAAGGGCAAGGGAGGGGGGAGGTTTGATAGGCAACTGCTTGGAATAAGGCCAAAGATAAGAAAGGAAGGGAGGAAAGAGTGAGACAGGTTTGAAGAGTTGCGGATTGTAAAGCCAGGAGGCAACTGGCAGGAGGGAGTATGGGTGAGTGGAGGGGAGAAATAGGTGGGAGTCCAGTTGGGGCAAAGGAGAGGGAAGGGGGCAGAGAGGGGGAAGGGGGCTGGGATGAGCGGAAAATATTTTTGATTGAATGAAGGATACAGAATGTAAACAGACCCTTCCGCCAACCGAGTTCACACTGATCATCGATCACCCATTCACACTATTTGTATGTTATCCCTCTTTCACATGCACTCCCTATCCACCAGGGGGAATTTAGAGGCGACAATTAATCTACAAACTTGCACATCTTAGGGATGTGGGAGGAAACTGGAGCACCTGGTGGAAACCCACACGGTCACAGGGAGAACGTGCAAACTCCACATACCGACAGCTCCTAAGATCAGGATCAAACTCAGGTTACTGGCGCTTCTGAGGCGGCAACTCTACCAGCTGCGCCACTGTGCTGTCCTTTCTTAACACATCATTAATTTCCCCAGCTTTTACTAACTCCCATTTGTCCACAAGTCCAATAATCAGTCTGAAGAAGGGCCTCGAGCTGAAAAGTGACCTATCATTTATCTCCAGAGATGCTGCCTGACCCGCTGAATTACTCCAGCACTTTGTGTCGATCAATAACCCCCACTGTGCATTGTGGCAAGGATTTTAATTCAGTTTAATTTAGTTTAGAAATACAGCATGGCCCATTGTGTCTGCGCCGACAGGAATCACCCCGTCCTACACTATTTACAATTTACAGAAGCCAATTAACCTACAAACCTGTACGTCTTTGGAGTGTGGGGGGGAAACCGGAACACCCGGAGAAAACCCACGAGTACAAACTGCACCTGTCGTCAGGATAGAACCCGAGTCTCTGGCGCTGTCAGGCAGTAACCCTCCGGCTGTGCCACCATGCCGCTGCCGGCTCAGATTCTTCAGTCTGATTTAATAAGGAGACACACACTTGCTTTTCCTGTCCTCACACGACACAGACTGCTGGTAGAGGATACTTTACACTAACCCAGAAAATCAAAGGACAGTTACAAGCATAATGAGCAGGGAGTATTTCCCTTTTACAAAATCCAGGTCAACATAAGTTCATCAGATAGTTTTACTTTAGTTCAACCAGCAAACTGGAAATTAGTCATTCCTACGTTATTTCATAACCAGGCTAGGAATGTTGATGTGAAATCCATCTGACTTGATGCGTTACAAAAATTCCAGTGTAAATGAGGTCTGTTCCATATTGATGTATCAAAGAAGTTTAGTACTTAGCTCACATCCTGTGAGGAACACTCCTTTATAAATACATTGTTTTAATTTACTATTCTAAAAGGAATCTTCTTCTGGATCAGAATCCATGTTTGGTTTGGTCAATCTCTCCAATTCTTCACCATCCTGAAAATTAAAACAAGAAGGGGGTAAGGAATTACAGACTACAGATGAGATAAGATCATTAATATTTTTGTAAAAATCTCACATGAACAAATTGTCACATTTACTTCATGCAACCCTTCTATTAAAAGTGCCAATGAGAACAGATCAACTGGCAAAGTCTAGCTGGGTGGGGAAAGCACACAATTTAGTTTAAATTGCAGTATTTACCATGGCACATGGAACCACTAACTGCACTGACAAAATGTTGTTGCACTGCATGTTCATGCTACCTCTGCTGGAACCTAGATGGATTATACTAAAAGTACAAATACAATGTGTATTCTCACCCACAGATAGCAGATCATGTACACCACTGCTCACTATTAAGCCATGGCACTTTCATTCTATATAGATAATTTCAGATCATTTTACCATGGTTTATGGGCAATCCTTGGCAGATCACCCAGTTACATGGGGCCATTCAATACAAATCCCAAGGCAGAAGGGCAGCACGGTGGTGCAGAGGTGGAGTTGATGACTTACAGCGCCAGTGACCGGGTTCGATCCTGACTATGGGTGCTTATCCCCGTGACCTGCGTGGGTTTTCTCCAGGATCTCCGGTTTCCTCCCACACTCCAAAGACGTACAGGTTTGTAGGTTAATTGGCTTGGTATAATTGTAAATGGTCACTAGTGTGTGTAGGATAGAATTAGTGTGCAGGGATCTCTGGTCGGTGGGCTCAAGGACGTGTGTCCGCGCTGTATCGCTAAACTAAACTCATTCGTTAAGTTTAGTTAATTTTATTATTGTCACATGTACCAAGGTACAGTGAAAAATCTTTTTGGTGTTAGAAAAGACTATACATGAATTACAATCAAGCCATCCGCAGTGTACACAGGATAAAGACACAAAATGTTGGAGTAACTTAGTGAGACAGGCTGCATCTCTGGAGAAAAGGAATAGGTGACACAAGTCTGAAGAAGGGTCTCGTCCAAAAACGTCACTTATTCCTTTTCTTCAGAGATACTGCCTGACACGTTGAGTTACTCCGGCACTTTGTGTCTATCTTCGGTGTAAACCAGCATCTGCAGTACCTCCCTACACAGTGTACAGATATAGGATTAAGGGTATAACGTTTAGTGGAAGGTTTAGTGTAAGAATTAACTTCTGATATGTTCAAGCATTAGTTCTGCTACAACTCTGCAGGATCCCCACCATGCTGTGAAGGTTCATGGTGACGTGTTGCAATCTCCCACCATGAGAATGCAGGCACCAACTCCCACATGCAGAAAAATAGGAACAGGAGGGACAGGATGATGGTGTTTTCACAGTGCTGAATCCTGCATTCCGATCCCTTTGTCTGCTTTTGGGTAGATCAAATTTAATAACCTTTGATTCTATAAACAGGGATTAACAGGCTGGTCTCCTTCCCAGAAAAAACCCAGTTATTTCAACTCTGACAGAGAACAGATATTTCTTTGTCTTGATAAATTATTTGCAAATTTTCCACGGAATTTCAAGTAGTAATAGCTCAAGTAGTAATAGCTCCTGAATGTCTTCCAAATACCACACACGACTATCATCTTAAAATCATTCTTTGTACATGGTAATCTTCAGTTAAGTCAAAATGGAAAATACACTTGCATAAACAATACTGTGACTACCATGTGTAATTATTTAGTCGACATTTATTAAATGCAATAATGAGTGAACTATTTCTGTACTCACAGGTGACGCTCAATTGCGTGTACAAGAAAAATTGAGGTAGAAACCCTTTAGTCCAAATGACTGCACGCATGTAAATATGTTACAATTTTAACTAGGCAATATGAATAATTAATTGTGAATATACTAAGTATTTACAAGTTGTTGTAAGCTACAAGTCTGTGCATGGAAACATTCTACACATGATGACTTCGCTAATTTTGGAGGTTGCATGAAAACTTTTTTTTTTTTGAACTCAGTAACTACCTACCCCACTGGAACGCTCTAGAAGTTCACCGTTTATAACCTTTAGCCTCTCTTGCTGGAGGATATGCATTGGATCCTTTATGCTGCTGGAATTGTAAATAAATATCGCCAGGAATACCACTGGAATTTCTAATAAAAAAGTCAGTGAAGGTTTAAAATCAAATTCAAAGACAGATACCGTGGTAATAATGACGGTTATTATTTGGGAAGTGAGAACATGAAACATATTGTCTCTGAACTTTAGGATAAAAGCCACAGACAGTCCAAAGGCAGCGGTAATAAAGATTAAAGCCACAGAAAATACATTGTGCCCATAGAAAAATCCACAGTTTTGGATGTGGGTGCGAGATTCAGATTGAAGTAGTAATATTAGTCCATTGAATATAACTCCAAAAATATACAGTTTACTGTTCTGAATGAAAATACTTTCGGTCAGTTGATCTCCTTCTTTCAGCATTTTTTCATTATAAATATTAGCCATGGAAGAGATAAAGCACTGTATAATTATAAAGAGGTGGCCAATGCCAAGGTTAAGCTTTTTGAACGTAGTATACCACTTTGATGCTGCCGATACGGGATTTATCTGCAGCGGATGGTGTGTGTTTTTATCCTGAGGGGTTACAAACGGAATGCAGCTGTTTGATGCATTGAAGTGCACGTGGTGAGTCGATATATGCCTGGATACAGTGTCTTGGGCTGGTCCAGTCCCCGATACAAGAGCCACAATGGATAGGAACAAAATCACAAGCGATGCCCATTGCACTGTGGACAGGCGCCGCCTGTTGGAAAGGAGTAACAGTGCATTATTTGTGTGCTTGCAGTTTCCAGTATGGACAAAAAAGTATTTTTCAGTATATCTTGAGTAACAAAATACACATAACACAAAAAAATCATCTTTTGACAACTTTTTTCTCATATCCAAGCTACGCATCTTTTAAAATCCACACACTGTAAGATTGGCATTTAATAAACATATTTTTCTAACAAATGGAGCCACTGCCTTTCAGAGCCAGAGATCCGGGTTCGATCATCCTGACTACGGGTATTGTCCGTCTGGAGTTTGCACGTTCTCCCTGTGATCACGTGGGTTTCCTCCGGGTGCTCCGGTTTTGTCCCACATTCCAAAGGCGTGTGGGTTTTTAGGTCAAGTGGCCTCTGTAAATTGCACTGAGTGTGTAGGACGTAAAAGTGGGAATAACATAAAACTACAAATACTAATAGTACACTACTACAACATAGTAGTACAGAACTGGTCAAGAACTAATAGTACACCAGGAGCGCAGGAGGATGAGGGAAGATCATATAGAGATGTATAAAATCATGAGCGGACTAGATCGGGTAGATGCCGAGGGTCTTGCCCAGAGTTGGTGAATCGAGGACTAGAGAACATGGGTTTAAGGTGAAGGGGAAAAGTTTTAATAAGAATCTGAGGGGTAACTTTTTCACACGAAGGGTGGTGGGTGTATGGAACAAGCTGCCAGAAGAGGTAGTTGAGGCTGGGACTATCCCAACGTTTAAGAAACAATTAGACAGGTAGGACAGGTTTGGAGGGATAGGGACCAAACGCAGGCAGGTGACACTAGCGTAATTGGGACATGTTGGAATCTCAGTGGGCCTGTTTCCAGGCTGTATCTCTAAACTAATCTTTGGAAATATTTCACAGCAATAAGAACAGTCTTACAACACTACGTATTCTTATGAAATTTCCTTTGAGAACAGAACAAAACAAGCATGCCTTAGATTCTGAGCTCATCTTCACAAGCATGTTGTAATCAGTAGGAACTGTAGCAGCAAGCCATCTGCACACTTCTTGTATGCACTTTATACTCTGTTATCAATTCATCTAAAAAAAGGTTATTGAAGATTATTGAACTAATCTTTCATTCAATGACTTTCATGTCAACTCCATCAATGGCTTTACAAGTTAATTACCCGTGCCAATCAATTCACTTAAGAATCAATTCTAATTAACATGAATAAATAATTCTGCCATTTAGTTACATTAATAATAGAATAAAAGCAGCTCTAATCGCGCCATATAGATGTGTGAACTGAATATTTGGTCAGAATTTTTGCTGTATAAACAGGATATTGAATGAGTTGGTTTCTTCAGCCTTATCTTTAATTATAGAATTACTACAGGAATTATTTAAGTAACTTACTTCAGAACAATCCTGAACAACACAGCCGTTGTGATAATAACAAAATTGGAGAACAAAACTGCCAATGCCTAAACAGGGAATACCAGAAAAAAAATTAATTAGCCTTAAAACCAAAAGTCATAGTGTCAACGTTATGAAAAGTGATTGTATTTTAGTCTGATCTGCTACTTGCAAGATGATGCCGGAGTGCGAGTACTCTGTGTGCACTGGTCACAGAAGAGGAGCTACAACCATCCAATACAATCATCCTCCTCTTTAACATCTCTTCCCAATTGTGAATCTAAGACCAATTCTAGCTGTAAACTATATTCTGCACTCTGATATCTTTCTCTTCGCTCAACGTTTGGCACTAGTATTTGGCTCAATTGTGCAAAAAGTGATTTTGATCATCCGGTTTCAACATTAGATCACTTTTAAGCTATAAATAACAAGACTGCATGGCCAAATCCTCTTCGCTCGGCCCCAACTTTATCCCCAAACTATTTTGCATTTCTTAACTAGCCAAGTTTTTGTTTCTGACCACTCTTTCGAATTTCACATTGAATCTTCAACAGATCAAGCATGGTTTACATTTTGAACAAGTTTAAACTTTGACATTTTTAACTTGACCAGACCAAAAGCATCTTTTGCAAATGAAGATGTTTCAAATCACTTCAAAAATTGTGCTAATGTTGTCAAATAGGCGAACAAGGTGCATATGGCTAGGTCCTACAAAACAGATAAAATAATGAATAGAAACAAGGAACTGTAGATGCTGGTTTACACAAAAGGACACAAAATGCTGGAGTCACTCACTGGCAGCATCTCTGAAATAACATGGATAGGAAACGTTTCGGGTCAGGATCCTTTTTCATAAAATAAGGATACTGTTTTATTGATAATTGAAGAGGAATGCACTTACCAGACATGAGAAAAGCATTCCCACCCGCCTTCACAAAATAACTTGGGTCTCCAATAAATGAACACAAATTCTTATAGGCTTCAATAATATGAAGCAAATATATATTTGTCAACTTACCGGTTGGAGGTAGACCAACACATAGAAAGCAATCAAGTTATCCACGAAGTAGAGAAGGGCTGGAACAGACCATTTCATAAATCGGAAAACACTGCGCCAAGAGGAACATTTTAAACTCTTGCACAATTGTCCCTCTGTAAAGAAAAAGCATATTATGTTATATTTTCATGAATTGTATAGCATTATTTCTTCAATATTAATCAAGATACAAAGTGACAAACATAATTTAACAGAAGTAGACTTTAATCTTTATTTAGAGTCACACAGCACAAAAACAGGCCCTTCGGTCCAACTTCCCCATGCCGACCAAGATGCCCCATTTATGCTAGATCCACCTGCCTATGTTTGACCCATATAATTCTAAACCTTTTCTATCCATGTACCTGTCTTTTAAACATTGTGATAGCAACTCCATATACTGTCATATAGCCACTGCTCTGTGTGTGTAAAAGTTACCCCTCAGGTTCCTATTAAATCTTTCTCATCCCTCGTTAGACCTATGTCCCCTGGTTCTTCATTCCCTTTCTCTGGGTATCATACTACATTTACCCAATCTATTCCCCGCATGATCACACCTCCATAAAATCACATCCCCCCCTCCCCCATTCCTGTTACGCTCCAAAGAATAAAGTCCTAGCCTGCCCAACCTTTCCTTATTGCTCAGACCCTCAAGTCCTGGCAACATCCTCAAAATTCTTATCTGCGCTCTTCACAATTAACAACATTTTTCTTATAACAGGGTGACCAAAACTAAACACAATACTACAAAAGCAACCTTGTACTGATCAGACTGACAGGAAAGTATTTTTGAGAATGAGTACGGGATGCATGCAAGATAGCTTCCTGGAATAACACAGCAATCATGATTTATTTGCACAAGAAACACAAGATATTAGCAAACAGGTACAGAAAGTAATTAAGTAGAGTGTTTCTGTGCTGCCGAATAAGGGATAAATATTTACCAGCTACCCAATACATCCTGTCTCCTCTAGAAAACAGTCTCCATAGGAATTTTCACCTTTCCCGTTCGATATCACATCAAGGTTCATTTTCACATCTAATCCAATGGACATCTCTTCTCTAACAATTATCAAATTTCAGTACAGTGTTTTAAAACGTCACAACATAATGAAGCAATCACAGTGACTGCTAGAGTAGATTTGCTCTGAAATTGTGGACCTCCAGATTAAAATATGAACACAGTGCTTTCAAATCAAGCAAAACCATTGGTCATAAAAATTCTAGAGCAATTCCAGGCTGATAGCTGATAGAGCTGCTGTCTCACAGCACCAGAGACCTGGGTTTGATCCTGAGCTTGGGTGCTGTTTGTGTGGAGTTTGCACGTTGTCCCTGTGATCACATGGGTTTCCTCTGGGTGCTCTGGTTTCCTCCCACATCCCAAAGACATGCTGGCTTGTAGTTTAATGGGCCTCTGTAAATTGCCCCTAGTGTGCAGGGAGTAGATGGGAAAGTAGAAAAACATTGAACTAGTGTGAACAGGTGAACAATGGTTGGCGTGGACTTAGCCTGTTCCCATTCTGTATCTCTAAACAAAACTAAACAGTCTACTCAATATACAAAGGTGTCAAACAAATAACATATTTAGTTAAGTAAATTCCCTGTACAAATCTTCTAATCATTCATAAATACTGGAAGAAAGATTGACATTTAAACGCACCTTGTATTAGAATCTTGAGTGCTAGAATGCCACAAAATACCAATTTCATAGCCTCTGCGCATACATTCACAGTGGCTGGTAAATAGTTGTATCTATTCTCTAAGAAATATGAAAAGGAATTTTGTTAGTTATCAATAATTATGCCATTGGTAAGAACTTTCAACAGCCTACTGAACAAGAATCCGCGATGTGCCTAGATCTGCTGTAGTACATCTTTCTCTAGTTACACCCCTGTTCTCTTCACGCAATGCAAATTCTGTTCGGATTATGGCACACAGGCTGTAGGTCTTGCAAAGTTTCGGTTTAACCTGCTTGTGAGCAAACAAACATACATTATCCATAATATTTCTAGAGACTGGGGTAATATATGAAACCTGCCCTCCCTCCTTCCCATGCCAAAAAGGTGTGTTTGGAAAGTTAAAATGCGAGTGGGGTGTGGTATGTGTTCAAATAAACAAAACCCCCTGAAAAAAACAGTTCATTTGCCTTAAAATTAGCAATTGTGCCAAAAATATTTTTAAAATGACCAAGTTAACTACTTGTTACACTACTCCATATAATAGCTTCACCACACACCATAGTAGGTTCATTCAATTGCTTACATCTGACAAAAACATTTTTCACTACTTAGAACATTTCAGTAAAGGCTCATATATGTTTGCAGGTGGCCCTAGAAATGGCTGCCTTGCCAACAGTCTGTTTGTCCTTTCCTTCTTTGTGTTTTAATAGAAAGCGTTAAAGTATGTTTTTAGTGTTCTTTAGCTTGTTTTATGTGGGGGGTTGGGGGGGGGGGAAGAGGGGAGCTTTTTCTAATCCCCTATCTCGACGGAGATGCGATTTTTTTCCATATCGTATCTCCGTCCGCACTGCAGCCTAACATCGAGGAGTTGGCGGCCTTTGTTGGAGACCGATTTCGAGAGCTCCACTGCGGGTGCCTACGGGACTTTAACATCGCGGAGCCTGCGATCCCTTTGCCAGGGATTGACCTCTGAGTTCCAACTTGTGGACTTTAACATCACGGAGCCCGCAGTCTCTAATCATGGACTGACATTGGGAACTCCATGCCGTGGGAGGTTCGACCCCCCCGATGCGAGAGCTTCGACCGCCGGTTGCGGGAGCTTTGATCGCCCCGACGGATGGTTCGACTGCCCCGACCGCGGGAGAATAAAGGAGAAGTTTGGACTTTTTTTCCTTCCATCACAGTGAGGAATGTGGGGAATCCACTGTCGTGGATGGTTATGTTGACTTTTATGTAGTTGTGTGTCTTGTTGCTTTTTTTTTCGTATGGCTGTATGGTAATTCGTATATCACTGCACCTTAATTGGTACATGTGACAATAAAAAACCCTTGAGACCTTTGAGGTATTACTGTCTCAGAAAACGCCGCAAAGTGCTAGGGTAACTAAGCGGATCAGGGAGCATCTATAGAGAACATGATAGGTGATGTTTTTGGTCGGGACCCTTCTTCAGACTGATGGTAGGAGGGGGAAGAGATAGCTGGAAGAGAGGAGGGGCAGGACAAAGCTCAGTGGGTAATATGTAATATCTACTCTTACTATCCAGGCACGTTGGTTTCACAAATTCAGGCATGAAGGGACATGTTTGTTGCTTGTTGGCCATTTCTGCTCACGAGACATCCTTAGAAATATGGTGCCAAGTTCAACTGGACCTTCAAAAATAAGTATGGTTCATAGAAAGTACAGATTCATGAAATGGCCCTTATTTCCTGTCTGATTTGTCAGGGCAATTCTAGATTTGAACAGTGGGTGGCAGCAATTGGATTTTTTGGAGATTTTTGTGAAACAATGCAACTTCAAATGTACTTTTGCAAAACAAAGTTTATCAGTTTAAACCTGCACATTGCTTCCAATCAGTCTTGATATCTCCCCCTCCCAATAATCCTCAACCCTATACCAAATCTGTTGCAACAAACAAATACCCCATGGCTCCCATTCCAGAGTTGTTGATCCAAAGCCATAATCTCTCCACATAAATCCTTTTACCTCAAGATAATTTGAACCTGTGACACAGGGTGCAGTAGGTAGTTCTGCTGCCTCACAGCACCGGAGACCTGGGTTTGATCCTGAACTCAGGTGCTGCCTGTGTGGAGTTTGCAATCTGTGACTGCGTAGGTTTCCTCTAGGTACTCCGATTTCCTTCCACATCCCAAAGACATGTGGGTTTGCAGGTTAATCAGTCTCTATAAAATTGCATAGTGTGCAGGCAGTGGGTGAGGAAGTGGGATAACAGAGCACTAATGTGAATGGGTGATCGATAGTCAGCACAGACCAAAAGTCCTGCTTTCATGCTTTATGTCTAAACCTAAACTAAACATATACTACACCACTCTTCCATGCACCCGCTATCCCTTCCTACCACCACCACCCCCCTCCAACCAAATTCCATCTCACTGTACACAGGTCTTTTCTTTCTTCCTTCCTACACCTAATTACATCTCAAACTTTCCTGATGTAGGGTTGTCTCAGGTCTTCAGCTGTGTACTTCCAGAGCAAGTTTTCTCACTGATTTGACGGATGGGTGGTAAAGAATTTTAAAAAATTCTGTAGACCCCTTGTTTCTCCTCCTGCACCGTGCAAATATGCAGCCCTAATCCTCCATTTGAAGTGGTAATCAAAAGAACAGGTTACAGGACTACAAATAAAACTTATAAGGTCAAATCTGACACTAAACTTTTAGGATTAAAACAAATATACAATAATTTCTGGCACCGTCGTTGGATGAAAACTTCATGAAGAGAATCCGACTGCAGCCGAGAACGACGTATACTGCACTCAGCATCACCGTATACACCAATGTGCGGGAGCAGAAGGAAGCACGAGATTTGATTACCATTTCCACCTGCAGCTTTTGGTTACCTGTAAAGGACAAAACACGAAAAGCACATAAGCAGCTGCGAATGAAAAGATTTCATAAAATGAACAGCAGATGTTGGTTTATACCAAAGATAGACACAAAATGCTGGAGTAATTCAGCCGGTCAGGCAGCATCATTGGAAAACATAGAGATATGGACCCTTCTTCAGTCGGAAAAAGGGTCCCGACGCAAAATCTCACCTATCCATGTTCTCCAGAGATATTGCCTGACTCGCTGACTTATTCCAGCACTTTGTGTTGATCTTTGACAATGAAAACCACAACTGTACAATTTAACCTAAAAGTTCAGAATATCACAACATACAAGCTGTTTGATATGTAGCAATTTATTAAGTAACTAAATTATACAAACCAAATAATGTTTTATCCTTATTCCTCAGCAAATACTGAACAAGATGTTAGCCTGACTGAACACAGGAACCTTACAATATATTGTTTTTCCTTAGTCATAGTTATACCACATGGAAACAGGTCATTTGGCCCAACTTGCCCTTGCCAACCAAAATGTCCCATCTAAACTAGCCCCACCTGCTCACGTTTGGCTCAAATCCATTTCCTATCCATGTACCTGTCCAAATGTCTTTTGAATGTTGTTATCGTACCTGCCTCAACTCCCCCCTCTAGCAGTTTGTTCAATATACCCACCACCCTGTGTGAAAGAGTTGCCACTCAGGTTCCTATTAAATCATTCCCCTCTCATCTTCAACCTATGTCCCCTACTCTGGGTAAAAGGCTCTGTGCATTCACCCTATCAAATCTCCTCATGATCTTATGTACCTCTCTAAGATCACTCCTCATCCTCCTGTGCTCCTAGGAATAAAGTCCTAGCCCGCCCAGCTTCTCCCTATAGCTCAGGAGCTCAAATCCTCACAACATGCTTGTAAATCTTCTCTGCACTCACAGCTTGACCACATCTTTCTTACAGCAGGATGGCAAGAAGTTCTTGCCAAAGAAATGGGTATTTTAAAAAGTCAGTTACTAATTCAGCCCTGCATTTTTATTGTTTTACGTATTATATATCTATAAAATTTATATATAATTTATGTTTTTGTGTATGGTCAAGCTATCAAATTCGTTATAACTATTGTAGAAAATCGATAGAACTGCAGATGCTGGTTTACCAAAAGCAACACTGGAAATATCCAGTTTCTTTGACCATGTCTTATTGACCAAGCAATCTCCCCTTAATTAAAGTTTCTTGCATTAAGAATTGAATATTTACACATACTTACTGTATAAGTAAGAAAATATTATATTAGATAATATTTCAGATAGCTGCCACTCTTCCACATATCAAACTTCACTCCTTAATTTTCTTGCTCAAAAAAACAGAAGTTCCCTGAGTAATCAAATCAAATAAACAGATTAGGTTTATTGGGCAATGCATTAATGATAATATCTTACATAATACCAAGATTTTACTAAAGTTCATGACAGAAACTGGAAAAGTGAAATGTATGTATACACATGGAACAGAAGAAGCTGGAATCTTGCATAAATCTTGCTGGAGTAACTCAGCAGGTCAGGCAGCATCTGTGGAAGGAATGGGCAAGCAATCTTTCAGGTCAGCACCCTTCCCAAAACGTTGCTTGTCCATTCCTTCCACCGATGTTGATTGACCCGCTGAGTTACTCCAGCACTTTGTGTTTTACATAGAAAAATAGTTGCAGGAGTAGTTCATTTGGCCCTTCGAGCCAGCACCGCCATTCAATATGATCATGGCTGATCATCTAAAATCAGTACCCCGTTCCTGCTATTTCCCCATATCCCTTGATTCCTTTAGTCCTAAGAGCTAAATCTAACTCTCTCTTGAAAACATGCAGTGAATTGGCCTCCACTGCCTTCTGAGGCAGAGAATTCCACAGTTTCACAACTTCCTGGGTGAAAACGTTTTTCCTCATCTCAGTCCTAAATGGCCTACCCCTTATTCATAAACTGCGACCCCTGGCTCTGGACTCCCACAACATCGTGAACATTTTTCCTGCAAAGAGCCTGTCCAATCCTTTAGAATTTTATATGTTTCTATATGATCCCCTCATCCTTCTAAATTCCAGTGAATACACGCCCTGTCGACCCATTCTTTCACATGTCAGTCCCGCCATCACTGGTGAACCGATGCCGCATTCCCTCGATAGCAATAATGTCCTTCCTCAAATTAGGAGACCAAAATTGCACACAATACTCCACGTGTGGTCTCACCAGGGCCCGGTGATGCTGCCTGTCCAGCTGAGTTGCTGCAGCACTTTGAGTGTATACCCGTTGATGGCTGGTGCTCAGCTATCGCCGGCGCGGGGGGGGGGGGGGGGGGGTGGTCGGCCGGCGATAGCTGAGCACCAGCCATCAACGGTATACACTCAAAGTGCTGCAGCAACTCAGCTGGACAGGCAGCATCCCCGGAGAAAAGGAATGGGTGACGTTTCGGGTCAAAACCCTTCTCCAGGGATGTTGCCTGATTCTGCGAGCCACTGCAGCACCACGTGTGCATCCCCGCTGGCGGGCGGGAACGGGACACTCCAGGGGTGGGGGGGTGAGGATTGGCAGTGGCAGTTCGGCAGCACTTGCGCCGCCGGGGACCTGGGTTTAATCCTGGCATGCTCTTCCTTCTCCCACTCGCATCTGCCCCCTCTCTCTCACTGCTACACCCTGCCCTCCCGCTACCTGGCACCCCCGTTCCATAGATTAAATATATTTTTACACATACATTATGAATAAAGTTAAGAATTTATAGAGTTTATGCTGCCAGCACTTTGTTCGCTTTTTCTTTATGGCGAATGACCTTTGACAAATCCCATGATTCCTTGCGTTTTTCTGAATAATCGAGTTCGGTATTCCGACTGCGCTTGCGCAGGTAAAGGTCACTATGCATAACCTTGCTGGAAAGCAGTGGAGCAGTGGACATTCATTTCATCCGTTTTTTCCAGCTTTGATTCTTCTTGGTAAGAAAATACTGCTTTCAAACTATGAAATAGTTGTATTTATTGTTCCTTTGTTAAAATCTAAGATTATTTTGTTATTTTTATAGTTTTATGCTTTGGTGAGTGAGCGAGATCGTGCTCTTGCGTGGCCAGTGTCGGGTCCAGGTCTGTTGAGTTGCTACTGGGCCGTCCCCTCCCGGATGTCTTGTCCTTGACTGGGGGCGGCTGGAGGTGTCGGGCCGGGCTTGCAGCCGGCGCAGGGAAGTGGCTGAGATGCTGCAGCACTTTGTGTGTATGGCTGGTGCTCGGCTTTCGCCGGCGCTTGGCCGCTGGCGGTCCCCGGCCCGTCGGGGAGTGGGGTTGGGCTGGAGTTGGCGCTTCTTCTCCACGCTGGCTGTGGGCCTGGGGCCACTGGTGTCGTTGGTCTGGGGTTGTCGGTTGGCCCGGCGGTAGTTGAGCTGGGGTTGGCGTTTCTTCTCGGCGCTGGCTGTGACCGACGAAACCTGCTGCCCCAGGGCCTTGGTGAGACCGCACTTGGAGTATTATGTACAATTTTGGTCTTCAAATTGGAGGAAGGACATTATTGCTATTGTGGGAGTGCAGCATAGGTTCATCGGGTTAATTCCCGGGATGGCGGGACTGACATATGATGAAAGAATGGGTCGACTGGGCTTGTATGAGTGATAAGTGATGCTCTACCTAGAGCTTTTCAGCGTACTACATCCAGATCCAGAGTATTCACTGGAATTTAGGATGAGAGGGCATCTTATAGAACCATATAAAATTCTTAAAGGGTTGGACAGGCTAGATGCAGGAAAAATGTTCCCGACGTTGGGGGAGTCCAGACCAGGGGGTCACAAATTAAGAATAAGGGGTAGGCCATTTAAGACCGAGATGAGGAAAAACTTCTTCACCCAGAGTTGCGAATCTGTGGAATTCTCTGCCACAGAAGGCAGTGGAGGCCAATTCACTGGATGTTTTCAAAGGACAGGTAGATTTAACTCTTAGGGCTAAAGGAAACAATGGATATGTGGAAAAAGCAGAAACGGGGTACTGATTTTAGATGATCAGCCATGATCATATTGAATGGCGGTGCTGGCTCTAAGGGCCGAATGGCCTACTCCTGCACCTATCATTCTGTTTCTAAGATCGAACCCGGGTGTCTGAGGCAGCGGCTCTACCAGCCTTCATCAGAGGGCCGAACACACAGTCACTCGTCTCCGGAAACGCAAGCCTACCTCTCTGTCATCCCACAGTTAAGTGCCCCTTGTTAACGGAATTTAAACACGGGTCACGCTGAGCGGAGCCGCTCCCGTCATCGGCAGACCGCCGCTCCCTTCCATGGCGACCACTCGCCTTCGACACCACGGCCAGCGTTGGCAGCACGCATGCGCCCACTCGATCTGACCCTCAACTCCAAAGACCTTTGATCCGCTCGATGATCTTCGCTCCACGCTCGGCTGGGATCACACGCACGCAGAGCCTGCGTCCCTCCCCGGCCACGCGCACGCAGAGTCTGCGTCCCGGCCACGCGCACGCAGCGCCTGCGTCCCTTCCCGGCCACGCGCACGCCGAGCCTACGTCCCTCCCCGCACGCGCACGCCGAGCCTGCGTCCCTCCCCGGCCACGCGCACGCAGAGCATGCGTCCCTCCCCGGCCTCGCGCACGCAGCGCCTGCGTCCCTCCCCGGACTCGCGCACGCAGCGCCTGCGTCCCTCCCCGGCCTCGCGCACGCTGCGCCTGCGTCCCTCCCCGGCCACGCGCACGCAGAGCCTGCGTCCCTCCCCGGCCACGCGCACGCCGAGCCTGCGTCCCTCCCCGGCCACGCGCGCCGGGCCGAGGAGAGGGTGCGCGCATGCGCGAGTGAGTGCGGTTGCGGAACTTGTTGGGGAGCGGGAGCGCGGCGGCGGGGATAGCAGTGAGTGAGGGAGTGAGTGAGGGAGGAGGAGGAGGAGGAGGGGACGGGGCGCACGGAACCGCGGGCAGGGCAGTGACCGCCGCACGCTCGGCCCCGGAGACATGCAGAACGTCATTAACACTGTCAAAGGCACTGCACTCGGCGTGGCAGAGTTCCTCACACCCGTCCTTAAGGTGAGTGAGAGAGAGAGAGAGCTGTGAGGGCCTGTAGTGCCAGTGACAGCACTGACCCTCCCCTCAGTCCGGCTAACCGAGCATTTACCCGCTGTCAACAAACAAGGACCCAGCAACCACTACAATTTCGAGGAGCAAAACACAATGAACAGCAGATGCTGGTTTACAAATAAATAACAGTGCTGAAGTAACTCAGCGACCAGGAATAAACCTAACTGCAATGTATTAGGAACAAGGCACTAGGAACTACAGATGCTAGTTTACAAATAAATAACTCACCAAAGTGCTGAAGTAACTCGGGCAGCGTGTCTGGAGCACATGGATCAGCAATTTATTAGCCGGTTCCTGACTTTCCTGGCAGTGTCAGGCCAGCAAACAGGAGCCAAAAGTGTTTAATTGTCATGTGTATCGACCCGGAACGATGACATTCTCAATAACAGCAGAATAAAAGGCCTGTAAACACAGTATTCATAGACAATTTATATTAGACAAAAAAATTATGAAGTAATAACTCCCAATACTAGTTCACAATGAAATCTGAAGATCTCGGTGTAACCAAAGAAAGTTCATAGTTGAGGTTTGTGTTATGCTAGTGCTCATGAGCCTAATGGTCTTTTCAATACTTAATTGTATTTTGAACACGATGGTGGGTGTCTGGAGCATGCTGGAGCATGGTGGTGGTGGAGGCAGATGTGACAGTGGCATTAATGAGGCTTTGGATGGGAATAAGGACATGCTGAGAATGGATCAAGTTAGGGAGGGGAGATTCGTTTATTTTAACATCGTGTTCACCATGGACATTGTGGACCAAAGGACCTGTTCCTTTGCTACACTGTTCTGTATTGCATTATAGAGACTAACAGAATGAATCTTGACTTATTTTGGCTGGGATTATGATTGCTTGGGTGCCGGGTGTTCAATAAATCACGACTCATGATTTTTGATTTGATAAACATTGCAGTTTGAAGCTCAATTATGATTTTTTCACTTTTAAGATTCTTACAAAATTCACAGCATTAGATGCACTGAGGGATGATCTTACAGAGGTGAATGCACAGTCTTTTATCCAGAGTAGGGAATCAAGAATGGGAGGACATAGGTTTAAGGTAAGAGGGGAAAGATGTAATAGGAATCTGAGGGGAAACATTTTCACACGCAGATTATGGGGATATGGAACGAGCTGCCAGAGGCGGTAGTTGAAGCAGGTACTATAACAACATTTTATCGATGGTGGAGAAATAACAATGGTGAAGCATTGGCAGAGGAGGTAAATGTTCACTTCGTTCGACAATGGACCACAACTTTACTGCACTCTGCAACGGACCCCAACTTTACTTAATTCTACGCCAGATTCACACCCTCAATAAATTGTTCCTCGACCGACTGGACTCTACCAAGGATCACAAGCTTGCCCGCCTCCAGACTGGTCCCTCCACATATACTCCTTGACTCGACCGCTCGCAGGCCTGGGGCTGCACTGTGAGACTGCGCCGCCTGCCCGATCACCACGGGGACAAGACCCGGGACACTCTCACGGCCACGAGACTAGCACCAACATCCATCGCCTCTCCGACCGTCACAGCCTTCCCGGCCGACCCTAGGCCCTGACCCCCACATCTGCTGCCTCCCCCGTCAGTCTGAAGAAGGATCTTGACCCGAAACGTCACCCATTCCTTCTCTCCAGAGATGTTGCCTGTTCTGCTGAGTTACTCCAGCATATTGTGTGTATTTTGCATGTTTAAATTGTTGGATGATTTGCAAGTCAGGCAGGATAAGGAGCTTAAGAGTTTTTTGAGTTCTCATCCAAATAAGGGGTGAGAATTCCATTGTTGCTCTTGACATGCCTCTTAGATGGTGGAAAGACCTTGGTGTATAAGGAGGTGAGTCACTCATTGTAGGATACACAGAACCCGACCTGATCTTGTAAGCATGAGATTTATGGCTGCTCCGGTTGATGTTTACAGGTATTACTGTCTCAGGAAACGATGCAAAGTGCTGTAGTAAATCAGCGGATCAGGCAACAGGTAATGTTTTCGGGTCGGGAACCCTTCTTCAGACGTTAGAGCTTGTATCATAAATACAGTTTCTAAAATTAGTGTCTGGAAAAGGATCTCAACCTGAAACATCACCTCAAAAGATGCTGCCTGTCCTACTGAGTTACTCCATCAATTTGTCTTTTTTTGTACACCAGCATCTGCAGTTCCTTGTAACCCAAGATAATGAACCTGGGTTGCTCAGTAGTGATAATAGTGCTCAAGTCTACATCAAGGCTTGGTGTTTGACTTTCTGTTGAATATGGTCATTACTTTGCACTGTGATGTAAATGCTAATCGTAAGTTATCTGGCCCAGCCTGAATGATGCCCATGTCTCCCCTCTCCCCTGCCGCTTGCTACTTTCTCTGGATTCATAATCTGCAACTATTCAATCCTGTCTCACACCTCTGTTTTTATCTCTGGTCTTTGTCCCAACCATCTTACTACCATCTCCCTCGCTTGTGTCCACCTATTCCCGCCACATTTAGTCCTGCCTCTCCCCTCTTCCAGCTTTCTTTCCCCCCCCATCCCCCACACAATCAATCTGAAGAAGGGCTCAACCTGAAACATCACCTGTCCATGTTCTCCAGAGATGCTGCCTGGGTCGCTGAGCTACTCGAGCACTTGGTCCTTTTACAGTTGTGTAATGGGCAATTAGATGCCAGTGTTGTAACTGTATTGAAACAGCTTGATTTAAAGCACAGCTTGGCAGCAGAGACTTCTTGCTCCAACTATAATAGGACCTTGATGAGACTACACCTGGAATAATATGTATTGATCTAGTTTCCTCCCCAAGAAGATTAGAGACAGTATCGCCAAAAAATAATCAGATTGTTTCCTTGGATGGTGACTTTGTTGTACGTGGAGAGATTAAGCAGAGTGGGCCTTCGCTGTCGTGAATTTGAAATAGGTAGTGATATTGAAATAAAGACTATTCTTGCAGGTTTTTAAAGAATTGATATTTACCTCAGCTGACCCAGAGGTTGTGGCCTTAAAGTAAGGATTGGCTATTCAGCTGAGTGATCATAGACTTCTGCATCAGAGGTTAATGTACCTTTGCCCAAGACTTTGGAGGCTCAAGTACTAGTAATATTCAAGATTGAAGTCAATAGGGTTTTGGATAAAAGGAGCATCCTTTAACCTCTCTGCGTGTAATTCTGACTCAAGCCATTATTCTATCTTTGTTTACACGACCAGTCAATCCTTGTGTTAGCCACCATGGCTAAAGGGGCTGTCCCACTTGGGCGACCTAATCTGCGAGTTCTGGCGAGTTTGCCCTCGACTCGTACTCGCAGCATGGTCGACACAAGGTCGTAGGAGGTCTTTGTAACTCTCCTTCATGCTCGAGAGTAGTCCCCGTGTACTCGAGACCTCAGCTAGGTCGCGGCGTATTTTTCAACATGTTGAAAAATGCCCGCGAGTAAAAAATGTTTGCCATGGAAAAAAATCTATACTTTTTTTACTCGTAGGTTTAGTCATAGTAGGTCGGCATGTTAGTCGTAGGTAGTCGAAGGTAGTCGTAGATAGTCTTCATCATAGTCAAAGGGAGGTCGAAGGAGATCGAAGGAGGTCGTCTTCACTCTCCACTATTCGGTACAATTTTCCCGAAGTTAGTCGTAGCTAGTTGAAGCTGGTCGTCAACATAGTCGAAGAGGGTCTTCTACATAGTCGTTTTTTCAAACTCTCCTAAACTCTTCTAAACTCGCCAATTAGGTCGCCCAAGTGGGACAGCCCTTTAAATTAATAATATCTTTCTTTTCTTGTCATTAATGTGCATTCTCATTCCTTTCTCAATGCAGGAGTCAAAATTTAAAGAAACTGGAGTAATTACCCCCGAAGAGGTGAGTTGTTTTGATGCTAATCCATGCATTTAAGTTTGCCCAAAATAGAAGTACAAATGCAGAATAATGTGTCTTGGGCGTCCTGTAAGAAGGTGCAGTGAATATAAATTGTTATTTGATGTAAATTCACCGCATAAATGTCATATTTGGTGTCCAAAATGTTGCAAAATTAGGAAAGATATTAAGACCACACGACATGGGAGCAGAATTAGACCATTGGAGTCTGCTTCGCCATTTGATTATGTCTGATCTATTCTTCCCCCCCAGCCCCATTCTCCTGCCTTCTTTGACACTCTTTTTAATCAAGAACCTAAAAATATCCTAAACCGTTAAAGGAACGTCTTTTTATTCTGAGACAGTGCCTCTGGCACAAGCCTCTGCCATTACTGGAAACATACCAGTCTGCTATGTTTTAAGCCATCTCAGTCCAAACCAATTTCAGGTATTCTCTGACCAAGTCTTGCATTTAAACTCTTTTTTAGATTGGTGTGATAAATATAATGAAAACATTAGAAAGGGGAATAAATCCAAAGAACAGCAATAGCCATAATTCCAGGCAACTTTCAACTAACTTCACATCAGTGGTAGAAAAGATGATAAACTTTATTCAGCAATGTAGTAGAGAGCTTATGTTGATATTTACAAGGGTAAGATGGATAACCACTTTAGTGAGAAATGATTAGAAGGGAATAAAGAGCTAGTTGACGGCAGGTGGAAGAAAACTCCAGAATATTTAATATGTGGGTAATTTACCAAAATATTACAATTATCTCCCTTTGTATGTAATATTTCCTCATGCTGTTAATAGGATGGTATGGTTTGATTAAATTAATCTTCCTTTAGTAATCTCCCTTTCATTTTAATGATCGTTGATTACGTTTAGTATATCAACACAATTTATTTAAAATAATTATAGTTCAAAAGCACCTGGGTTATATTTTGAATTATTCTTAAAGAAAATTGTCTATAAATTAGATTGAATATATTGTTGTTCTGCAAAAACATTGGTTGCACGCAGTGCTTACACCAATATTTGTCCTTTGTACAAGATTTCTCAAAAGAGCCTAAATCAAATGTGAACCAGCTTTAGGAAGGTTTATGCACAAAGGCGAGTACTAAAACGGGACATGTGCAGCTGTTAAAGGGGTCACTGTCGATTTAGCCCAGTTCCTAACACTTTTGTTAACAGCAATTAGAGAAGGCCTTAGAAGCATAATTCACACAGAAGCAACATGTGATATGGATGCCATGGGGGGTGAGGGGGGCGGAGGCAGGAAGAGAGAAACAAATCCCACATTTACTAAAGTAACGTGCAAGGTCTAGTCACTATAACAACTTACTCGAGAGAGAGAGAGAGAGAGAGGTCAGTGTGCTGTGGACCCTGAAGGTGCTCCTGGTATTGCTTAGTTTAGTTTAATGTCTGGTGCAATTTCATCCAGAAATTATTGTGAACAAAAGTAAATTAATTTTGATTGGGATCTTAGAAAATTGATCTTGGCAGTCTGGAATACTAGGGAAAATGACTTATTTGCTGAATGTTTTCATAGAGTCATACAGCATGGAAACAGGTCCAACCACCCACACCAATCAACATGTCCCATCTACTCTAGTCCCACCTGCCAGCATTAGGCCCATATCCCTCTAAACCTGTGCTATCCATTTTCTTTCTCACTCTTACATTTGTTTGCAGAAAATGTTTAAAGAAGTTTAATATGTACATAGCTCACACTGATGCAGGCAACAATTTACATATTTATAGTCAATACATTTGTATGTGACTGATCTCACTTTTGTTATGAAAACATCGCATAGGTTTGTGTGCTGTTGTACAGCATTCAAAAGTGGCTGTGTATGTAATACAGGCAGTTTTTGCCAATATGTCCTTGTGTATTTTTTTTATTAAAAGGGTGATGTATCCTATGCTAAATTCACATCTCTGAAGACCAATAATTCTGGTTTAAGATCACAAATTTCATATCGTTAAAACACATGTTCACATCATTCATAGAACTCTTGCAAATCAAAATATAACTTGTGGCAGTGAAGCAAACAAGATAAAGTTTGCTTTAGACGTCGCTACCATGTTTGCTGAGTATCTCCAGCATCAATTTACAATTTAGCAAGTATCCTCTTTGTTTTTGCAGTTTGTGGTGGCAGGAGATCATCTGGTCCATCACTGTCCCACTTGGCAATGGTAAGTGAATAATAGATTGTGAAAAATTACATTAATAATTGAGAACTGAAATCTAGATCGAAACATACAATTATTTTAGATTATCAGCATGACAGCACAGAAACCAGACAGACAGTGCAGCGCCCGACAGTTTCATTCCCGTGTTTGTGCTTAATCTCTTCCCCCCCCTCACCCAGTTAATCAACCCATCATCATTTCACCCTGCTTTTTAATCAAACTTCCTTTTAAATGCATTGGTACTTACCGACTCAATTATCCTTTGTAAATGAAAAACACACAATGCTGGAGTAAATTGGTGGGTCTTTCAGAATCCCTGGAGAACATGGATAGGTGACATTTTGGGTTGGGCCCCTTCCTCAGACCCTTCTTCTGAAGTAGGATCCCAACCCAAAACGTCACCTGTCCATATTCTCCAAGGATGCTGCTTGACCTTCTGAGTTACACCAGCACTTTGTGTCTTTCCTTGGTAAACCTGCATCTGCAGTTCCTTGTGTCTATCCTTTGTAGAGATTGTTCATAACTCTTAATTTAAATAAAATAAATCCTTTAAATTTATTGATTAGGGATCATTTATTTGATAGAAAGGAGCCCCAGACTGTTTAATCTTTTCCTATTGGATGTAGCTTCATTGTTCTCATCATTTTGCACCTCCATTGCTTCCACAGCCTTAATTTTCTATATTTTGTGTACCAATGTGCTCAGATTCCTTAATACCAATATTTATGGGTTTCTCATTATTGAGAGTCATTGAATCATATAGCACAGCAACAGGCCATTCAGCTAACTCATCCACGCCGACCAAGTTGCCCAACTGAGTTAGTCCTCCTTGCCTGCACCTGGCTCATATCCCTCAACTTTTCTGATCCATGTACCCATCTGTCCTCGAAATTTCATTATTTTGTACTCTATTGGGTATTTTAAGCTATTCCGTTTACCTATAAACCTCATAATTATATACTCAGTATAAGATCTCCTCTCAGCCTTCTCTTCAGGGAAAAATATATCAGCTTGTCCTTCTAACTTAAACTTTCCATACACGTTAACATCCTTAAATCATTTTTGCATCCTTTCCAGTTCAATTACATCCTCCCTATAGCAGGGCAAACATAATTCTACACAGTACTTCAGATGTGGCTTTACCAATGTCTTGCATAACTGTAACGTGACATTCTGACCCTTATACTCAATACCCTTATGAAGGCAAACATGCCAATTGCCGCCTTCGTCACCCTATCTACTTGTGTCGCCACGTTCGTGGAATCATATACCCGCAGGTGTCTTTGTTGTACAAGCACTCTTCCATTTACCTTCCTAGCTGGCTGTACTAAATTGCAACACCTATATATCTGAATTAAACGCCATCTGCCATTCTTTTGCCCATTGGCCAAGTTAATCAAGATCCATTTAAATTGTATATATCCTCCTTCACTCTCCACTATTCCACCAATTTTGGTGTTATCCCTAAACCTACTAATCGTAACATCTACATTCACGTCCAAATTGTTAATATAAATAATGAATAACGGTGGAACCAGCACCAATCCGTGTGGCACACCACTTATTACAGGACTCCCATCTGAAAAGCAGCCCAATAAAATAACAAATTTAGCTATTACTCGTACATATACTGAATGATTGAATGGTGGAGTAGACCTGATGGGCTGCTTGGCATAATTCTGTTCCAAGAACCTATATGGAATGGCTTCTTCATTTTCCCTTTATGCTCTATTGCCTATTTACTAAGCTGTCTATATCACTTTGCAGACTCTTTACATCCTCCTCACAGCTAACGTATCTACCTTACTTTGTATTGTCAGCAAAACTGGAAATTTTACATTCCTGATTTTTCATACATTAATATAGATTGCACTTAGCTAAGAGGTTAGATCAAATTCATGTGGAATCTCCTTTGTGACAACATGCCGATCTGCAAATGACTTTTTTCCGATCTGATTTTGTCCTTTATCCATTACTATATTTTCTCCAACTATGAGTTTGTAATGACCTATGTAATACATAGAGTAAGGTCATTGTGGCAGCTTTTCTGGATTTTCAAAAAGCAGCAGTACACAATTGCTCTTCAAACATTTCAAACAAATGGATTAATTTTTCATTTTTTAAAATCATAAATCTACACACAATATGCCATTATAAAAAAGTGAAAATCGGTGTTTGTCTTTGAATGTCCTTGAGTAGCCCAGCCAGAGCCCGTATTTGAACCCGATCGAACATCTCTGGATGGACCTGAAAATAGCTGTGCATCGACACTCCCCATCCAACCTGACAGCTTGAGAGGATCTGCAGAGAAGAATGGGAGACATTACCCAAATACAGGTGTGCCAAGCTTCTAGCATCATACCCAAGAAGACTTAAGACGCTGCCAAAGGTGCTTGGCCTCTCTACCATGAAGGCCTGATTGGTGGAGTGCTGCAGATATAGTTGTCCTTCTGGAAGGTTCTCCCATCTCCACAGAGGAACTCTGCAGCTCTGTCAGAATGACCATCGGGTTCTTGGTCACCTCCCTGACCAAGGCCCTTCTCCCCGATTGCTCAGATTGGCCAGGCGGCCAGCTCTATGAAGAGTTCTGGTGGTTCCAAAGTTCTTCCATTTAAGAATGACGGAGGCCACTGTGCTCTTCGGGACCTGCAACGCTGCAGAAATTGTTTTATACCCTTCCCCAGATCTGTATCTCGACACAATCCTGACTCGGAGGTCTACGGACAATTCCTTCGTCTTAATGGCTTGTTTTTTGCTCTAACTTGCACTGTCAACTGTGGGACCTTATATAGACAGGTATGTGCCTTTCCAAATCATGTCCAATCAATTTAATTTACCATTGATGGACTCCAATCAACTTGTAGAAACATCTCAAGGATAATCAATGGAAACAGAATGAACCTAAGCTCAATTTTGAGTGTCATGGTAAAGGGTCTGAATACTTATGTAAATGTGATATTTCAGTTATTTATTTTTTTAAATGACTTTGCAAAAATTTCTAAACACCCGTTTTCGCTTCATCATTCAGGGGTATTATGTGTTGATGAATGATTTAAAAAAAATGCATTTAATCAATTTAAAAATAAGGCTGTAACGCAACAAAATGTGGAAAAAGTGAAGGGGTCTGAATATTTCTGAATGCACTGTATTATTATTACTGCCAAAATGTAACGCGTTGCATTTCTCACTATTGTTTCATCTTCCACCACTTGTCCAAGGAAGGCAGAGATTATATATTAATTTTTCAGGTGTAGGAAGGTACTGCAGATGCTGGATTACACGAAGATAAAGTCAAAATGCTGGAGTAACTCAGCGGGTCAGGCAGCTAGAGGAAAGGAATAGGTGATGTTTCGGGTCGACACCCTTCTTCAGACTGAAAGATGCAAAGTGCTGGATTAAGAAATGTCATCTATCCGTGTCCTCAGAGATGCTGACTGACCGACCAACTGAGTTATTCCAGCACTTTGTGTCGTTTTTTTCTTATGCTGTTAATGTACACTGGCATTTTAAATGACAAAAGTACACATCAATTTATCTTGCATTTTTAGGGGAACAGGCGAGGACACCAAAGTCAAACCCTACTTGCCCAAGGAAAAGCAATTTCTGCTGACGAGAAATGGTAGGATCATTTCTAACTGAATTAGTTATGTTTTCTTTAGCCAAAATACATAATTTTGAATTATTGTTTCCATGTAATTTAAAATTTTGTGTGACATCATATTTGGTTTCTGTAAATCCAGATTTCAGTTGTACACTTATCAAACAATTTTCAAATACTGATATTGGTGAACAATTAACTTTTAAAAACAAGTGTCATTTTTACTAAATAATAATGCCTGCTGTCGTCACAAGAGACTGCAGATGCTGGAATCGTGAGCAAAAAAACAGTGCTGGAGGATCTCAGCAGGTCACTGAGTCTGAAGAAGGGTGCTGACACAAAACATCGTCTTTCCATTCCCTCCACAGATGCTGGGTGACCTGCTGAATTCTTCCAGCACTTTGAGTTATTTTCTGCATATTGTACTAATTTGGTAATAGTTTCTCTCTGATTTCCTTCAGTTCCCTGCTATAAGCGCTGCAAACAGATGGAATACTCCGATGAATTTGAGGCAGTCATTGAAGAAGATGATGGGGATGGCGGATGGGTAGACACATACCACAATTCAGGTATCGCGAGAGAGCATGACAACATAGGGAGGAATTACTATCATGCCACTATTTATTTGTGCACTTAAATCCTGACTCATTCACAGTTGGAATGATTTATTTTGGAACATAAAGATGATTGGAGGTACAGAAGTATGAAAGCGCATACCTCCAGATTCAGGGACAGTTTCTTCCCAGCTGTTATCAGAAACTGAGCCATCCCAATCGCAGTCCTGAGCTACCCTCTGACATTGGAGACCACGGACTATCTTTAATCGAACTTTACTGGACTTTCAAGATTCAGTATATTGTCATGTGTCCCAGATAGGACAATGAAATTCTTGCTTTGCTTCAGCACAACAGAATATAGTAGGCATGAATACAGAACAGATCAGTGTGTCCATAAACCATTATATAAATATATGCACACATGAATGAATAAACAGATAAGGTGCAAATAAACAGATAATGGTCTATTAATGTTCAGAGATTTGTTTGAGTTGAGTTTAATAGCCTGATGGCTGTGGGGAAGCAGCTATTTCTGAACCTGGATGTTGCAGTCTTCAGGCTCCTGTACCTTCTACCTGAAGGTAGCGGGGAGATGAGTGTGTGGCCAGGATGGTGTGGGTCCTTGATGATGCTGCCAGCCTTTTTGAGGCAACGACTCCCTCGATGGTAGGGAGGTCAGAACCGATGATGGACTGGGCAGTGTTTACTACTTTTTGTAGTGTATTCCGCTCCCGGGCTCTCAGGTTGTCGAACCAAGCCACGATGTAACCGTTCAGCATGCTCTCTACTGTGCATCTGTAGAAGTTAGAGTCCTCCTTGACATACCCACTCTCCGTAATCTTCTCAGGAAGTAGAGGCGCTGATATGCTTTCTTTATAATTGCATCAGTGTTCTCGGACCAGGAGAGATCTTCAGAGATGTGCACGCCCAGGAATTTGAAGCTCTTGACCCTTTCCACCATCGACCCGTTGATATAAACGGGTCTGAGGGTCCCCATCCTACCCCTTCCAAAGTCCACAATCAGTTCCTTGGTTTTGCTGGTGTTGAGGACCAGGTTATTATGCTGGTACCATTTGGTCAGTCGGTCGATCTCTCTTCTATACTCTGACTCGTCCCCATCAGTGATACGTCCCACAACAGTGGTGTCGTCAGCGAACTTGATGATGGAGTTCGCACTATGACCGGCTACGCAGTCATGAGTATAGAGTGAGTACAGCAGGGGGCTGAGCACGCAGCCTTGAGGTGCTCCCGTGCTGATTGTTATCGAGGCTGACACATTTCCACCAATACGAACAGTCTGTGGTCTGTGAATGAGGAAGTCGAGGATCCAATTGCAGAGGGATGCGCAGAGACCCAGTTCTGCGAGTTTGGCAACCAGCTTGGAGGGGATGATTGTATTAAATGCCGAGCTGTAATCAATGAAGTACTTAAAAGAGCAACCACAGTTCAGGAAAAAGGTCTTGTGGACAGATGAGACAAAGATTAACTTATATCAGAGTGATGGCAAGAACAAAGTATGGAGAAGAGAAGGAACTGCCCAAGATCAAAGCATACCACCTCATCTGTGAAACACGGTCATGGCCTGGGCATGTATGGCTGTCTGATCAATTTCAAACAAATGCCTCAAATTTCATTGGCTGTCGTTTATTCTACAGCAAGACAATGATCCCAAACATACTGCTAAAGCACCAAAGGAGTTTTTCATAGCTAAGAAATGGTAAATTCTTGAGTGGCCAAGTCAATCACCGATCTGAACCCAATTGAGCATGCCTTTTATATGCTGAAGAAAAAACTGAAGGGGACTAGCCCCCATAACAAGCATAAGCTAAAGATGGCTGCAATACAGGCCTGGCAGAGCATCACCAGAGAAGACACCCAGCAACTGGCGATGTCCATGAATCACAAATGTCAAGCAGTCATTGCATGCAAAGGATATGCAACAAAATACTAAACATGACTACTTTCATTTACATGACTTTGCTGTGACCCAAACATTATGGTGCCCTGAAATGGGGGGACTATGTATAAATACTGCTGTAATTTCCACATGGTGAAACCAAAATTTAAAAAAATGGCCTTTATTAAAATCTGCCAATATGCACTTTAACCACATGTGATTTTTTCTATTTCAAATCTCAAATTGTGGAGCACAGAGGCAAATAAATAAATGATGGGTCTTTGTCCCAAATATTATGGAGGGCACCGCATGTAGGAAGCATTATGGCAATCTCTTCTTCACCCTCTCCAATGCCTCACATATTCCCTTTTTCTAAATTAGTTGCATCCTCAAACAACGTAAATAAAATAGTCAAATTCTATATTTTGCTTTTATTAAATCATGGAAAAATGGAAATATTCTCCCTAGTGTGTAGCATATGGGGTGAGCGCTGGTCGGGATGGACCAAAGTGCCTGGTTCCGCGCTGTATCTCTAAAGCCTAAAGAGAACTACGATTGTCTGTCTTTCTTCACTACGTTTTCTTTCCATTTGGCAGGTGTAGCTGACGCGACAGAATCTGTAACAGAGATCACTTTAGAAAGCAAGGACAACTCCAAGTGTATAGGAAGCAGCGCTGCTTGTGCGGATGATAACGATGAAGATGAAGATGAAGGGGAAGCGGCTGACATGGAAGGTTGACCATTACTCCGCTCAAATTCCCGCCATATTTTTGCCCACTATCAGTTTTTTTTCCTTATTTATTGGCCACCAGTATTGGGTTCATTAGCTAAACGCAATTAGCTTAATTTCATGTTTGAATACACATTGATTTTATCCATCGATTGTGTGGGTGGTACTTGGTTGGACTACTTATTATCATCATTGAATTCTATTCTTGGTCCCTCTATGGCCACTTCTGCTTTGCTTCCTGTTGCTTTGGTTGACCTATGTGCAAAAAAAAAACAAAAAACACTGGCCTCCTGCAGTTGTGCAATGTCATTAAAGAGTCCATTTTATTCGGTACATAAAGTTTCCGATTTTAATGAATTCGGAATTGCAGCAGGTGGCTGAATAGTGAAAGTAGATCAAGATGTACTTCTCATTACTATATTAGAAAATCTAACAGCTTTTTATTCTGTGAACTCTGCTATACACAATGGCAATATATTGATATGATTATATATTTCCTTTCTTGCAGCCTATGAAGAGAGTGGGATGTTGGAAGATGCAGATGATGTAAGTTGCAAACTGCGGAAATATAGAAAAGATGTATTTTTAATTTGTTCTCATCGATAATTTTCCGCCTACTGTGTGATATTTGAGTTTACATTGAGTGTTTAAGGAAAAAAAGTCTTAAAACAGTTGTAAAAATCAGATCTTCTAAACAGTACCAGAATATGTGGTATCATAATCCATGGCATCAAAGAAAATGAGGCAGGGAAGAAGCAGATGACAGAGGAAGCAAATTGGATGTAGAAACAAGGAACTGCAGATGCTGGCTTGCAAAAAAAGTCAGTGCTGGTGTAACTCAGTGTGTCACGCAGCATCTCTAATAATAATAATAATAATAATAAATTTTATTTGCGGGCGCCTTTCAAAGTCTCAAGGACACCTTACAGAAATTAACAAGAGTAAAAAAAACATATAGTCGGAGTAAAATAAATAATAAAGACATCACCAATACACAAATTAAAGACAGAATTCGATCCAAAGACAAAAAATCAAAAACACAATGTGAAGAGAGAGCAGCGGCAGCTAAACCGCGCCAGCGTCCACTCTCCATTCCGACAGAAGAACACAGATAGATTACATGTTTTGGGTCCCGATCCCTCTTCACACAGGAGAGCAGCAGGAATCACAGAGGGGGAACAGTGAGAGAGGGTCTCACAAAACTCCCGTCAGAGAGTAGGCATAGCTTGAGGGCTATTTCACACTGGAGCAGTAAAATGTAGAAACAAAGAACTATAGATGCTGGTGTTCAAAAAAGACACCAGGTCCTGGAGTAACTCAGCGGTTCAGGCAGCAGATTAGATGGATTGACTTTGGAGTGTCCCTGCCTCCTGTCCACCTACAAGTTAGAATTTCATTGTTCTGTTTTGGGACATATGACAATAAAACACTCTTGACCATTACACAGTACCCAATACGGCAAGCACAAGGACAAATATGTTCTGCACTGTTACTTTATCCCCAATGTTACCTGAATTAAGCATCCACAGTATACCCTGTGTTAAATGAAAACCTTGGCTTTTTTTACCTTAAAGATGTGCACAAGTTAAATGTTTGTTCACAAATACTGATTATGGTATCGTTAATTATTCTGAATTATGCGTTTGCAGCTATATTTCATTGGTATTCTTTGATATTTTGTCGAGTATATATTTTTAAAGTTACTTGTTTAGTTTAGACAGCGTGGAAACTGGCCCTTCAGCCCACTGAGCCCACGCTGACCAACATTCACCCATACACTAGCTTTAACCTACACACTTGGGACAGTTTACAGAAGCCAATTAAACTACAAACCCGCACATCTTTGGAGTGTTGAAGGAAACCAGAGCACCTAGAGAAAACCACACGCGGTCACAGGGAGAACGTACAAACTCCATACACTCAACACCCGTAGTTGGGATCGAATTTGGGTCTCTGGTGCTGTAAGGTGGGCAAATCTGCCACTGTGCCGTTAATAATCACAATATTAACATTAGCAATAGTTAATAGTCAGCAACATCCAGAAAGTGTCAGCAAACAGACACTTTTCTCTTGCGGCCAGTGACTTTTTCTACATACAGAAAGGTGCACATCACATGGCCTGAAAGCACAATCATGATTTAATTTTTAGAGATGCCAGTACACCCAATCATCACGTACCATCACCAGGAAAGCACTGCTCACTGCAATTCACACTCAGCCAAATGAATGAGTTTGCTCTTCATCCACGTTGAGTATAAGCAATTGAATATTAAAAAAAAGTAAACGGCCAGCTCGGTCTGAAGAAGGGTTTCGGCTTGAAACGTTGCCTATTTCCTTCGCTCTATAGATGCTGCTGCACCCGCTGAGTTTCTCCAGCTTTTTGGTGTACCTTCGATTTTCCAGCATCTGCAGTTCCTTCTTAAACAGCTCGGTGGGTCAGCTGGTAGTGCTGCCGCCTCATGGCACCAGAGAGCCGGGTTCCATCTCACTTCCGAGTGGAGTTTGCACATTTCCTCTGACACCGTGGGTTTCCTCCGGGTGATCTGCTTTCCCCCAATGTCGCAAATAGGTTAATTGGCTTCTAAATTGCCC
Organism: Amblyraja radiata; assembly: GCF_010909765.2. Classification (NCBI taxonomy): domain Eukaryota; kingdom Metazoa; phylum Chordata; class Chondrichthyes; order Rajiformes; family Rajidae; genus Amblyraja; species Amblyraja radiata. The sequence continues at coordinate 32,224,805 of NC_045969.1, read as the reverse complement.
CCAATGTATAGGTGAGTGGTAGAATCTGTGAGGAATTAATGAATAGATTAGTGTAAAGCTGGACACAAAGTGCTGGAGTAACTCAGCGGGTCAGGCAGCATCTCTGGAGAAAAAGGACGGGTGACCTTTTGGGGTCGGGACCCTTCTTCAGATCCTGAGCTTTCAATTCCTGACCTGAAATGTCACCCATCCTTTTTCTCCTGACATGCTGCCTGTCCTGCTGAGTTACTCCAGCACTTTGTGTCTACCTTTGATATAAACCTGCATCTGCAGTTCTTTGTTTCTACAATAGATTAGTGTAAATCAGTGACCAAAGACATGTTTCCATGCTGTACTTCTCTTTAAAAAAAACTGATAGGCTTTGAGTTTGTGCTCTGTCTCTGGACTCGGTGATGAGTCCCAAACTACCTGATGTTAGTGGCCTGGAATTGTTGCTGTTTGCCACCATATTACAACCTAAAATACTTCTCTCCTTAAAATCATTGTGGATTACAACATGAAGATTTAGTTCAACTATTGCTCTTAACTTCCTCCTCTTGCTCAAGTATTGCATAATGAACGCAGCTGGCAGCACAGGAAAGATAGGTCAATGAGGCAATCATTTTACAGGAAAGCTGAGATTTTTATTTTCTCTCTGACCCACAAACTAAGGATTGTGAAGGCTATTACCTACCACGCTTTGGCCTGCCCTTCCTCTCATCCAGCTTTCTTTCCTCCTCGCTCCCCCCTCACCACAATCAGTCTGAAGAACTGAAGAATAGTCTCGACCCTAGGTAACCTATCGTGTTCTTCAGAGAAGTTGCCTGACCTGCTGAGTTACTCCAGCCCTTTTATTGATGGGCAACCTGAAACAACACCTACCCATGTTCTCCAGAAACGCTACCTGACCCACTGAGTTACTCCAGCACTTGTGTCCTTTTGTGGAGGTTCATATCACCAGTCTGTTAAATTTTCCTTCCTCTAATACCTATATCGGTAGCTTAAAATTGATAGACCACCAAATAAATCATAACTGTTTGCTTATCTCGGACAAACCTTACTGTCCCACTCTCTCTTGATATCAGTCTCATCCATACTTTTATTTATGGCTCTAATAAACAATCTGACAGGTTTTAACGCCTCTGTCATTTTAAAGATGACTTAAAGGTCAGGTTTGCTGGTGTTGGAAGAATGTTTCTTGCCATGTTATCGGCTCCTGATGACCAGTGCCCAGTAAGCTGAGATTGTCGGAGCATGCTTTCAGGAGTGTACTGTTTCTCAGCGTGCTTGCGATCATGTTTACGGCAAGGACGTGCTTGCTGATCACGTGGACGGCCTTTTCTGCTGTCAAGTCCCCGCCCGCGGGTTTGCTGCTGATGATGAGTCCTGGCTGTTCCGTTGGCACTGCGCCAACACTTCAACAATGCTGTTCCTTTTTGCCTTTTTCCACCTACACACGTGGGGTTGACTCCATGTACACTTTACTCTTCCTCTGAAAAGCAGCCAACTTAATCAAAGACCTGTCTCAGCCAGGCCATTCCTCCTTCTCCTCGCTCCCATCTGGCAGAAGGTACAGAAGCTTGAAAGAGCACACCAGCAGACTCAGGAACAGCTTCTTCCCTTCCGTTATCAGGCTTCTGAACGGTCCTTCCTTTAGCTAGAGTAGTAGCTCGGATTCACCTCTACCCCATTGCGGACAGTGGACTTCGGAACTGATGCGCCACAATGCCAAGAACTATATCTGCACTCTATATCTTCCCCTTTGCTCCACCTATTGTACTTGAAATTAACTTGATTGTATTTACAGTGCCCTCCATAATGTTTGGGACAAACACTATTTATTTGCCTCTGTACTCCACAATTTGAGATTTCTAATAGAAAAAAATCACATGAGGTTAAAGTACACATCGTCAGATTTTAACAAAGGCCATTTTTATACATTTTGGTTTCACCATGTAGAAATTACAACAGTATTTATACATAGTCCCCCCATTTCAGGGCACCATAATGTTTGGGACACAGCAATGTCATGTAAATGAAAGTAGTCATGTTTAGTATTTTGTTGCATATCCTTTGCATGCAATGACTGCTTGAAGTCTGCGATTCATGGACATCACCAGTTGCTGGGTGTCTTCTCTGGTGATGCTCTGCCAGGCCTATATTGCAGCCATCTTTAACTTATGCTTGTTTTAGGGGCTAGTTCCCTTCAGTTTTTTCTTCAGCATATAAAAGTCATGCTCAATTGAGTTCAGATTGGGTGATTGACTTGGCCACTCAAGAATTGACCATTTTTTAGCTTTGAAAAACTCCTTTGTTGCTTTATGTTTGGGATCATTGTCTTGCTGTTGAATGAACCGCCAGCCAATGAGTTTTGAGGCATTTGTTCGAACTTGAGCAGATAGGATGTGTCTATACACTTCAGAATTCATTATGCTACCACCATCAGCAGTTAATAGACAATAGGTGCAGGAGTAGGCCATTCGAGCCTGCACCGCCATTCAATGTGATCATCCCCAATCAGTACCCCGTTGTATCATCAATGAAGATAAGTGAGCCAGTACCTTCAGCAGCCATACATGCCCAGGCCATTACACCCCCACCACCGTGTTTCACAGATGAGGTGGTATGCTTTGGATCTTGGGCAGTTCCTTCTCTCCTCCATACTTCGCTCTTGCCATCACTGATATAAGTTAATCTTCGTCTCATCTGTCCACAAGACCTTTTTCCAGAACTGTGGTTGCTCTTTTAAGTACTTCTTCGCAAACTGTAACCTGGCCATCCTATTTTTTGCGGCTAACCAGTGGTTTGCATCTTGCAGTGTAGCCTCTGTAATTCTGTTCATGAAGTATTCTGAAGACAGTGGTCATTGACAAATCCACACCTGATTCCTGAAGAGTGTTTCTGATCTGTCGGACAGGTGTTTAGGGATTTTTCTTTATTATAGAGAGAATTCTTCTGTCATCAGCTGTTGAGGTCTTGGTGATTAGTAAGCTCACCGGTGCTCTCTTTCTCCTTATTGATTTTGGTAAGCATAACGTTTGGCTGATGCCTCTAACGGTTTTATTCTTGTTTCTCAGTCTCATAATGGCTTCTCTGACTTTCATTGGCACAACTTTGGCCCTCACGTTGATAAACAGCAATAAAAGTTTCCAAAGGTGATGGAAAGACTGGAGGAAAGACGAGGTGCTGAGAACTCTCTTATACCTGCATTAAGGGGGCATTTAAACACACCTGAGCAATTAAAAACACCTGTGAAGCCATGTGTCCAAAGCATTATGGTGCCCTGAAATTTGGGGACTATGTATAAACACAGCTGTAATTTCTTCATGGTGAAACCAAAATGTATAAAAATACCCTTTAATAAAATCTGACAATGTGCACTTTAACCACATGTGATTTTTACTGTTACAAATCTGAAATTGTGGAGTACAGAGGCAAATAAATAAATGATGGGTCAGAAGCTTGAAAGAGCCATCTTCACTCATCCCCCTGCCTGTGTTTCACCCATATCCCTCTAAACCTGTCTAAACCATGTATCTGTCTAAATATTCCTTAAACGCTACAATAGTACCTGCCTCAACTAACTCCTCTGGCAGCTCGTTCCATACACCCACCACTCTTTGTGTGAAAAGGTTCATTCATTCATGTTCATTAATTATGTTATTTAAAAACCTATTGTCATATTTGCCAAGCTGCATATTGAGGCATTGTATGCAGTTTAAATTGTCTGAAAAAAACAACAAGAAACCAACATTTTTAAAAACCTATCTGGAATGTAGAAACACAGGACATGTAGGTCAGTGTGGGCAAGTTGGGCCTGTTTCTACACTGTACAAATCTATGACTCTGAGTGGTCAGTTATCCATTATTTCTGTCAACTAGTTCCTTGAGTATCTTTAGATGAGCTTTTTATTTTATAGATTTCTGGTTGTGGAGGTTATTCATGATTGTAAAGATTAAGAAAATGGAAATTGGGCGAGAGAAAGCTAGATTTTACTTAAATGTTGCAGTTGAGCTTATTATGATGAATGATTGAAACGTCATTTATTTTTTACACCAGGCAACCCTGGATACCAGTAAGATTGTAGAGGTGACCAAGCCGAAAGCAGATTCTGCTGGCGAAGATGGAATTCTTCAAACTAGAACATATGATTTATACATAACATACGACAAGTATTACCAGACACCAAGACTTTGGTTATTCGGCTATGATGAGGTAAATAAATTAGTACGAATTGATTTTGCTTTCTGTAAAAGATGTGCGTGGCAAGATTTTTTACAGAGGGACGTATGCCTGGAACATGCTGCCAGGGTTGGTGGTGAAGGCACATTCAACAGTGTTTAGTTTAGAGATACATTGCAGAAATAGGCCCTTCTGCCCACTGAGTCCGCACTGTTGTTGTTTTCAATATCATCCTCTATAAAGAAAGATTATGCATTTAAAGCTACATATGATAATGTTAGTACTTCCTTTACTTGGGCATCTTTTACTTCCAGCAACGACTCCCACTGACAGTTGAAGCAATGTATGAGGACATTAGTCAGGACCATGTCAAAAAGACAGTGACAATTGAAAATCATCCCCACTTACCTCCACCTTCAATGTGCTCTGTTCATCCCTGCAGGTACGTGCTTTGTTTTCAAATTAAGGATTAATTGTTCAGATTAAGTACAAATGGACAATTGAAGAAGTATTTACGCGAATGAGAGGGTATGAAATTAGCATTTTCCGTCTACCTTCAGTGTAAATCAGCAACTGCAGTTCTGTATTTCTTCTTCCTGTTCAGTTTGCAACAAGGTTTCTGTTCATAGTAGTATTATAGATTTTTCCGTCACTCACAAATGAATGTAAAAACTTAAAATTAGTTCTGAGATATTTCTTGCATGTACTCTATGGTCTGCACGGTCTACAATGCAGTTTAAAGGCAACCTGTTTCTTGCATTGCAGACACGCAGAGGTCATGAAAAAAATAATTGAAACAGTTGCAGAAGGCGGAGGTGAACTTGGTGTACACATGTATCCTTGAATTGATCATGATTTTGATTACTTGCATGGATCTAATGTTTTTGAAAGTTTCCCATCAACAACCGTTTGAAGGCCTTGAAAGTCTGATTTGAGCTTGCTGAATTAATGCCTAACGCCTTCACACGTGCAGAAGGCAGCAGCTACGGAGCTACGGCGGCCCGGACACGGATAGCGGGGGGAGATGGAGAGAGAGAGAGAGGGATAGAGGGGGGCCCACCCAGAGTTGAACGGTGGGTGTCCTGCCTTGGCCGGAGGCCCCCCTAGACCTCGAGGCCTTAAGCTTAAACTTGTCTAGCTTATAGGTAAATCCGATCCTGCACAGACACTTCTACTGTTAGTTGGCCACTTGTAGTAATGGTGGCACAGCCAGCTGTTATAAAAAATTGAAAATGTTGGAGGTATTTAGCAGGTCAGGCTGCATCTGTGGAGAGAGAAACTGAAATATTTCAAGTTGATAACTTTTCATCAGAACGAGAAAGTGAAAAAAGAAGCGTATTTTAAAGTTGTCGAGAAAGGAGGTGGGTGGAAAGATGATAGGAATGTCTTATTGCATGGAAATCTAGGCAATCGATGTGACAAAAATACTGTTGGTGCTTTTCAAAGCAGGTGGGAAAAGAGTGAGGTGAATGAGAACAGAAGGGGGAGTTAAATCAGTACTGCAACTGAGATGCTGTTCATAGCAGTTGCTGGAAATATGAAATGGAATGTCGAAAATAGCAACACACAAAGTGCTGGGGGAACCCAGCGCGTCAGGTAGCATTTGGGGAGGGAATGTACAGGCGATGTTTCGGGTTGGGACACTTCAAACCAATTGGAGGGGGGAGAGAAAGCTGGAAAGGAGAGGTGGGGGTGGGACAAAGCTCGGCAAGTGAATAGACAATAGGAGTTGGCCATTCGGCCCTTTGAGCCAACACCGCCATTCAATGTGATCATGGCTGATCATCCCCAATCAGTACCCCGTTCCCGCCTTCTCCCCATATCCCCTGACTCCGCTATCTTTAAGAGCCCTACCTAGCTGTCTTGAAAGTATCCAGAGAACCGGCCTCCACCGCCCTCTGAGACAGATGATCAAGGACCCCCAGATACCGTTGTACTTCCTCTTTTCCCAACTTGACTCACAACTCTTTGTGTCAAAAGGTATTTCCTCATCTCTGTTCTAAATGGCTTAAACTGTGGCCCCTGGTTCTGGACTTCCCCCAACATCGGGAACATGTTTCCTGCCTCTAGAGTGTCCAAACCCTTAATAATCTTATATGTTTCAATAAGATCCCCCTCATCCTTCTATTCCAGAGTTTACAAGCCCAGCCGCTCCATTCTCTCAGCATATGACAGTCCCGCCATCCCAGGAATTAACCTTGTAAACCTACGCTGCACTCCCTCAATAGCAAGAATGTCCTTCCTCAAATTAGAGGACCAAAGCTGCACACAATACTCCAGGCGTGGTCTCACTAGGGCCCTGTACAACTGCAGAAGGACCTCTTTGCTCCTATACTCAACTCCTCTTGTTATGAAGGCCAACATGCCATTCGCTGTCTTCACTGCCTGCTGTACCTGCATGCTTACTTTCATTGACTGATGATCAAGGACCCCCAGATACCGTTGTACTTCCTCTTTTCCCAACTTGACACCATTTAGATAATAATCTGCCTTCCTGTTTTTGCGACCAAAGTGGATAACCTCACATTTATTGACATTAAACTGCATCTGCCATGCATCTGCCCATTCACCCAACTTGTCCAAGTCACCCTGCATTCTCATAGCATCCTCCTTACAGTTCACATTGCCACCCAGCTTTGTGTCTTCTGCAAATTTGCTAATGTTACTTTGAATCCCTTCATCTAAATCATTGATGTATATTGTAAATAGCTGCGGTCCCAGCACTGAGCCTTGCGATACCCCCACTAGTCACTGCCTGCCATTCTGAAAGGGACCTGTTAATCCCTACTCTTTGTTTCCTGCCTGCCAACCAATTTTCTATCCATGTCAGCACTCTACCCCCAATACCATGTGCCCTAATTTTGCCCACTAATCTTCTATGTGGGACCTTATCAAATGCTTTCTGAAAGTACAGGTACATTATATCCACTGGCTCTCCCTTGTCCATTTTCCTAGTTACATCCTCAAAAAATTCCAGAAGATTAGTCAAGCATCTTTTCCCCTTCGTAAATCCATGCTGACTCGGACCGATCCTGTTACTGCTATCCAAATGTGCCACTATTTCATCTTTTATGATTGACTCCAGCATTTTGCCCACCACCGATGTCAGGTTAACTGACCTATAATTCCCTGTTTTCTCCCTACCGCCTTTCTTAAAAAGTGGGATTACATTAGCTACCCTCCAATCCACAGGAACTGATCCTGAATCTGTAGAACATTGGAAAATGATCCACGATTTCTAGAGCCACTTCCTTAAGTACCCTGGGATGCAGACCATCAGGCCCTGGGGATTTATCAGCCTTCAGTCCCATCAGTCTACCCAACACCATTTCCTGCCTAATGTAGATTTCCTTCAGTTCCTCACCCCAGATCCTCTGGCCACTACTATATCAGGAAGATTGTTTGTGTCCTCCATAGTGAAGGGATCCAAAGTACTTGTTCAACTCGTCTGCCATTTCCTTGTTCCCCATAATAAATTCACCTTTTTCAGTCTTCAAGGGTCCAACTTTGGTCTTAACTAATTTTTTCCTCTTCACATACCTAAAGAAGCTTTTACTATCCTCCTTTATATTCTTGGCTAGCTTACCTTCGTACCTCATCTTTTCTCCCCGTATTGCCTTTTTAGTTATCTTCTGTTGCTCTTTAAACATTACCCAATCCTCTTGCTTCCCGCTCATCTTTGCTACGTTGTACTTCTCTTTTATTTTTATACTGCCCCTGACTTGTCAGCCACGGTCCCCCCCCCTTACTCCCCTTGGAACATTTCTTCCTCTTTGGAAGGAACTGATCCTGCACCTTCTGCATTATTCCCAGAAATACCTGACATTATTGTTCCACTGTCATCCCTGCTAGGCTATCTTTCCAATCAACTTTGGCCAGCTCCCCCCTCATGGCTTCATAGTCTCCTTTGTTCAACTGTAACACTAACACCTCCGATTTACCCATATCCCTCTCCAATTGTAGATTAAAACTTACCATGTTATGGTCACTACCTCCTAATGGCTCCTTAACCTCAAGTTCCCTTATCAAATCCGGTTCATTACACAACACTAAATCCAGAATTGCCTTTACCCTGGTAGGCTCCAATACAAGTTGCTCTAAAATACAGGTGAAGGGTGGGATAATTGGCCAATAGGTGGAGTAAATGTACACAGATAGGTACATAGATAGGATAGGTTTAGAGGGATATGGGCCAAATGCAGGGGGGGTAGATGGGACATATTGGTCGGTATGTGCAAGTTGGGCCAAAGGGCCTGTTTCCACCCTGTATGACTCTATGGCTATGGTGAAGGCTAGAGGTGAAAAGGAAATTGTAGGAACTACATGTTGAGATTGCAATACTGAATTCAGCAATTGAGATAACCAGCCTTTCCTGCATGTGTTAGAACCAGGCAGTTTTAATGTGTCAATCTTTTTTTTCTCAGTTAGTAGACTTGCTTGAGCATTGTTTTGTTTTGGGGCTTCTGGCGATTGTGGTGAATGTACCTTATATTCCAGCTTGAGTTTTCCCTTCTCTTTGTTCGTATCATCTCTCTCCATCTACACCATCAGTCAGATCGACTGATCAACAGGCTGTCACCACCCTCTCTATGATGGCACCGAGTGTTTCATCTGCATTATCCCAATCTCCCTATCATAGACATTCCTTTACACCACTCTTCTCCTTTCTCTGCAACTTAAAACATACTTGTCTTCTCCCTTTACTAGTCTTGGTAATAAATTAACTCATTCACTGTCTCCACTGACTGTCTCACCATTTTCTAATTTTATTTCACACCCAGTTTGTTTTTCCTATTTGACATTTCCACTGGATGTGGTTGCATAGTCGGCCCTCCCAACTCCACCAGTGATATAACTCATAATGTGTCCAATCAACGTGCCCTAACTCTCACACTGGCCACTGAGGGCCTGTGTTTAAACTATGCAGAACTGCAATCAGTATGCTATTCATTGTAACTGCTGGAGCAATGCTTACTGAGTCAAAGTCACAGCATGGATACAGGCCCTACAGCCCACTGAGACCATGCCGACCATCGATCACCCATTCACACTAGTTCTATGTTATTCCACTTTCTCATCCACTCTCTGCACATTATGGGCAATTTACCAAGGCCAATTCTGTCTACAAACCCACACGCCTTTGGGATGTGGGAGGAAACCAGAGCATTCGAAAGAAACCAACCGGGGAGAACGTACAAATTCCACACAGACAGCACTGAAGGTCAGGATCGAACCCAGGTCTCTGTCGCTGGGAGGCAGCAACACCAGCACCATGTTGCCCTGTTTAGTTTCACGATCTGAGTGGATCAAATGTACACAGTGATAGATAGATATATAACTAAAACAAAATAAACGGTGCAATTATTCATTGTATTGGTTGTCAATGATGTTTCCTTAACATTGTTTTTCAGGTACCTTCTTATTTTTTTGAAGTTTGTTCAGGCAGTCATTCCAACCATTGAATATGATTACACAAGGCACTTCACCATGTAACTCTAAAGGTTCACCTAATCAAAACATTCTCCGAATGTCTGCTGGGTTGGCAAAATTGTGTAGCCTTTCAATCTTAGCTAGCAGTTTAGTCAACCTCATTCTGACCATTTGCTTGTTCAAATTCAGTTCCCTTTTTACAGAAGTTCCGTAATGCAGTTCTGTAATGAGATTGCTGAGAAGTGGTGTGTATAAAGACATTTTTGTTCCATGAAACCTACATTCTGTGCTTCCCGTTCTACTCTTGAGTGAACTACTTAAATCAAATACACACTCTGTAATTCATGTTTCCATTGCATTTTGAAAATAGAATGTTTATCTCAATTAAACTTGTTTATATTTACAGAATACAAATAAAAAATATGACAACGTTTTTAATGTTTTATCTTTTGCGAAAAAGAAACTTGCGTCATTCGAGTAAAAGACGGTTGACACAGTTGGGGGAAAAAAAAAGAATGAATATAATTAGCGTTGCACAAGTAAGCAAGGTGGGCTAGATTTAAAATATGAAACTGGAGGATAACAATAAATATTCAGAGATATACAGCACAGAAACGGGCCCTTCAGCCCAACTCATCCATACCAACCAAGATGTCTACCTGAGCTGGTTCCATTTGCCTTTGTTTGTCCCAAATGCCTCTTTTTTTCCAAATATCGAAAGTTTTGAATTATTACTGCCTCTGCAGCTTCCCCTTACAACACTTTTCACACATCCGGCGCCCTCAGTGTGGAAAATATTGCCCCACAGTTCCCTTTTTAAATCTTTTCCCTAGCTCCTTAACTCTATGTCCTCTTGTTTTACATTCTCCGACCCTGGAAAGAAGACTGTCACCATTCAACGTTTCTGCGGTGATTGTCATGGTTGTTGTATACCTTTATAAGATCATCTCTCACTCTCATACACTCAGGGGAAAAATACATCCTAGCCTTTCCAGTCTCCTTGTAGCTCAAGCCCTCCTGTCCCGGATAACATCCTCAAATCTTTTCTGCACCCTTTTCAGTTTAATGCCATCCATCCTATAGTTGGGTGACCACAACTGCACATATGATTTTAAAATGATGTCCCAATTCCTGTAGTCAATGTCCTGATCAATGAAGGCAAGCATTGCTAAACACCACCTTCACCACCCTGCCACTTTAACTGTATCGCTTGGTGTCATACAGTACAGGAACAGGCCCTTCAGCCCAACTTGTCCATGCTGTCCAAGATGCCCCATCTACACCAGAACCACCTGCCTGCACTTGGCCATGTCCTGCATAAGCCTTTTCTACCACATACCTGTTCAAATGTCTTTTAAATCTGCTTTGCAATGCTCTTGGGGTCCTATCATTTACTATGCAAGTCCTGCCCTGGTTTAAATATTTTGTGCTTGCCATACTTAAATTCCATTGTCCATTCCATATAAATAATTAACTTCAACGTTCTGCTCATATTTGCTTCCTTTGTAATCTTCAACAGGGCTACTTCACCACCCACTTCCCCAGTTTATCTAGATCCTGTTGTAATCTTAGATAACCTCCTCCACTGTCCACAATGCCACCAATGTTGGTATCTCTGCTAACTTATGAACCATGCCAATTACATTCTTCAAATCATTAATATAGATGACAAATCTTAGCAATAATTCCTCTGGTACTCCCCTTGTTACAGGGTTCCAATCTGAAAAGTAACCCTCCACTAGCACCCTCCCTTCCTACCTTCAAGCTAATTTGTTCCCAGGACTAGCTCGCCCTCAAACTCGTGATTTAATCTTCCAGAGGAGGTCATTAGCATGTGGGACTTTGCCAAATGACTTGCTAAGGTCCATGTTGACAACACTTCCTCCCCTGCCTTGGCCAATCCTCTGTCACCTCTTTAAATAACCAGATTGAATTTATGCGATGAGATTTCCTATGAAAAAACTAGTCTGTTTATCTCCAATGGTGGTAGAACCTGTCCCTCAATCCTCTCCAGTAACTTTCCCATCACTAATGTTAGGCTCACTGGCCTGTCGTTCCTTGCTTGGCTTTGCAGCCCTTCTTAAATAACGACACCACATTAGACAAGTTCCAGTCTTCCAGAATTTCTTCCTGAACTTCCCACAATGTCCTAGGATACACTTAGTCATAGAATCATACAGCATGAAAACAGGCCATTCAGCCCAACTCTTCCTTGCTGACCAACATGCCCCATCTACACTAGTCCCATTTGACCACATTTGGTCCACATCCCTCCAAACATGTACTTGTCCAAATGTTTTTGATGTTGCCTCAACCACCTCCTCTGGAAGTTCATTCTATATTCCCACCACCCTCTGGTTTCCCCTCAGGTTCCCATTAAATCATTCCCCTCACAACCCCATGTCCTCTGGTTCTTGATTCCCCTACCCTGGGTAAAAGACTGCATTCATCTTGTCAATTCCCCGTCATTATTTTAAACCCTTTAGCTTCCTGAGCTCCAGGGAGCTAACACCTTTATACGTTTCAAACCTACCAGTAGCATAACTTATCCCGAATTCCCTTATCCCTAACCAGTCTGAAGAAGGAGTTCGACCCAAAACGTCGCCCATTCCTTCTCTCCAGAGATGCTGCCTGTCCCGCTGAGTTACTCCAGCTTTTTGTCTATCTTTTGTTCCCAGACATCATTATTAATTGTCCTCAATTCCTTTGCTTCCATGACTTTCTCCACGGTAAACGTGTTACTCTGCTGACACAACCTGACACTTGCCCTGCTTTCGTATGAAATCACCCCCATTCATTGTCAATATATTGTAATATCTACAACATTTCATGAGCAATACTTCCAATCGTTTCAGCAGAACACAAAAGCGCTGGAAGAACCCTCAGCGGCTCAGGCAGACAACATATGTAGAGAGTATGGGCAGAGATATGGTTTCAAGGTTTCGGATTGAAGGTACCTTGTCACTGCATACTGTATTTGAAGCATATCAGCGCTGGTTCTCCCGGTCGATGTTCGGTGCTATTTCACAGGGCTGCGTAGCTGATGTTGCCACATAGTTGCCGCTAAAGCTTCAGGAGAGAACCGCAGCGGTATCTGACTGCACCTGTGTTTACCCAGAAGCTTGCGACAGCCCTGTGATCCTGCCGTTGACACGCTCGTTGTCCCCGCGTCAGACTCCAAATAAAACCTGGGGGCAGGTTGGTGGACATTGGCAACGAGAAGTCTGCAAGACACGGGCTAGGATCATGAAGACCCGCTCCTCATTCCTGTTGCTGCTGTTTTCATGTCTCATACGCGGCTGCTTGGCGGCAGTAAGGCTGCACTATATAGCTGCTGTTGGAATAGAGTGGGTCTACTCCAAACGTGGAGGACACAGGTTAGAATCGTACCTTTCTCTTCCCTCGTTAATTGCATATATTTAAAAGCAATAAATATTTAACTAATTACAGTCAGAATTTCTTGTGTCTCGTGTAAACCTGAATACCACCCTCCCCTTTTTGTCTCCCCCTCCCCGTTTCTTCCTCTCCCTCACTACAATCAGTCTGAAGAAAGTAGTTAAATCTTGTTCACAGATGCTGCCTGATCTGAGTTACTCCAGCACTTTGTGTCCTTTTGTATATTAGCCAGCATCAGCAGTTCTTTGCTTCTGTGTTTCCACTTATTACCTGCCAGGCTCTGACTGCCTCTCCCCTCTTCCAGCTTTCTTCTCTCCCCCACATTCCCTTACAATCAGTCTGGAGAAGGATCTCGACCCGAAACATCACCTATCCATATTCTCCTGACCTGCTGAGTTACTCCGGCTCTTTGTGTCCTTTTGTGTATTAACCAGCATCTTCAGTTCCTTGTTCCTACTCTGTAGATCAACTAGTCCTTCAGTTGGGAATCAGGGTCTGTCTTTGAGGTGGTGATGGCCTTTGGAAAGGTGAGCTAACACCTTCTCTGTAACGGTGTATTTTCAGTTTGTCAGCAGAAACCAAGACTTTTCAAAAAATTGTTTACAAGGAGTACCATGACTCTGGTTTCAGCAGAGAAAAAGTTGGCCCCGAGTGGAGAGGTAACTACTGCTCTGACATAAAATCAAATGTGTTGAAAATTGAGTTGGCATTAATGGTCAAAGTGTACGGGTGGTATATCTGATCTGCTTGGAGAGTGTGCAAGACTGCCCACCCTCCCTCCATCCACAATCTTTCCACATCCCCAATCCTTTCCACTCGTCACTTTAATTTCATGTTTCATGTATCTTGTTTTTTATGACTGTTGACAGATCAATTTCCTTCCTGGGATATATAAAGTTCTATCGTATCGTATCGTAAGACAAAGCTTTTCACTGTACCTCGGCATATGTGACAATGATAAACCTAAACCTAAAAGGGTATGAAATGCAAGAGTCAAGACTGTTTGATTGGCATATGTACCAACAATGGAATAATGAAATTCTTATATATAGCAGCTTAACAGGCCTGTAAACGCAATACACACAGATACATTTAATCATCAAAAATTCATTAATTTAGGCTTTCGACTTTAGAGATACAGAGCTGAAACAGGCCAATCGGCCAATCACCGAGTCCACGCCAACCAACGATCAACCACACAATTTAGTAACTAGAATATTGGGGGGGAAATGTAATAAAAGACACAGTCCGTAGTTGTTTTGTGGTTGAGGTGAATGTTTAGTGTTCAAGTGCCTGATGGTTGTTGGGAAGAAGCTGTTCTTGGATGTGGTGGTCACAGTTTTCAGGCTCCTATACCTTCTTCCCAATGGTAGGAGCAAAATGAGAGCATGGCCAGGGTGGTGTGGGTAGTTGATTATATTGGCTGCCTCTTTGAGGTAGAGCCTCCTATAGATTCCTTCTCTGGTGGGGAGGTCAGTATCCGTGATGGCCAGGGCAGTGCCTTGCACTCTCCTTCATTCCTGGGCAGTTGGGTTGATGAAGAAGGCTGTGATGCAACAAGTCAATATGCTCTCTACTGCACCTGTTGAAGTTCAATGTAGTATTTCGTCAACATGCCAAATCTCCTCAAACTTGTAAGGAAGTAGGGGCATTGGATGAGCTTTCTTCATAATTGCATCAATGTGCTGGGTCCAGGACAGATCTTCAGTGATATGTTCACCCAGGCTCCTAAAGCGGTTGATACCACCGCCAACCCGTCGATAAAGACAGGTTCGTAGATCCTCAGCTTTCCCTCCACTGAAGTTAGCAATCCGTTCCTTGGTCTTGTTGACATTGAGACCAAGCGTGTTGTTCTGGCACCATTCCGTCAGATGTTCAATTTACCTCCTGTATTCTGCCTCATCATTACCTGTATATTCAATGGTCACCGCTGCTTTAATTGTCACATATGCAACTGCACAGTGAAACTCTTTTTGCGTAAATGACAAATGCAGGCGCCACCATGTTTTAGCACCATTTCCAAAATCCGGTCCGCCCGCGTACTCCGTCTATTGGAGTGGCTCCCGAGAGCCACTCCAATAGACGGAGTGCACGGGCCTTCCTCCATCGGGGCCTTTGCAGGGCCTTCTTCCATCGGCCTGCGAACTGACGCCACTCTCCTCGCCCGGCAATCTTTGTGTCCCGGGGGCTCCTTCTGCAACTGGCCTTGAAGGCGCTGGAGGCATTATCTCGGTTCACCCTCCTACCGGCCTTTGGTTCTCGCGTTCCACGTCTCCAGTGGCTCCCTCCCGATACCGTGGGCAACCGAGCATTCCGGTCTTCCTCGTTCGTCCAACAACTGTGGATTAATAGATACATTTAATATTTCCATGATTTATCGTTTCCTTTGTGCGGGGATTATTACAGGACTGCTGGGACCAACGTTACGAGCTGAAGTTGGGGATACGTTAAAAATCCATTTCAAGAATAAGGCCGCCTACTCTTTCAACTTTCGCCCGCAGGGAATCTCAGACGACAAATCCGCTGAAGGTACAGTTCAACGGTTCACTGGTGCTTTTACTGTCACGTGCAAGCGCACAGTGGAATTGGTTTCTTTCTTACAGTCCAGTACAGTATGCCTCGTCTTGGTGCCCCGAGGGCCATCTAGTTGAGATGGATAACTAGATCTCCCTCTGAGATATAATTAACGACAAAACAGCTATTTATTTTGAATTGTCAAAGCCTTACTTGTAGATTACACTGGGGAGAATTTCCTATCATGGGTAGGCAAACTTTTTAAGGAAGCGCAAGATTTTGCACCTCATGAGGGCATCTTCATCAGTACTGAACCTGGTGTGGGAGGCAGAGGTTTGAACCATCAACAGTGCTGTGCACCAGTATTGGGGTCACACCCTCCAACCTGACCAGTTGGATGTCATGTACTGACGGGCCAAATCAGTGAGTGCAGCTCACTGTCTTTAGACGTTGGAGACACAGCACAGAAACAGGCCCTTCGGCCCACCGAGTCCACGCCGACCAGCGATCCCCATACAATAGCATTATTCTATACACATGGGATAATTGTACCAAAGCCAATTAACCTACAAACCTGCACGTATTGGAGTGTGGGAGAAAACACCGTATAGACAACACCCATAGTCAGGATCGAACCCGGGTCTCTGGTGCTGTAAGGCATCAACTCAACCACTGTGCCATCGTACCGCCCTGTTTTGGGCCATCTTTCTGATATTTTGCAGAATCTACCACTTAATCATGTTTGAGTTTATTTTCTTTATTTTCAACACCTGTTTCTCAAGGCCTAAATGTCAAAGACTAGAAGGCATAGCTTTAAGATGAGAGAAGTTGAAAGAAGATGTGCAGGGCAAGTTTTTTTGACACAGAATGAGTGTCTGGGATGCGCTGCCAGGGGCAGTGGTGGAGGCAGATACAATAGTATTGGCAAATGGGACTAGCATGGGGGAAAATGGGACAATTTTAGACGGTCATCTTAGTTGGCATGGGACCCTGGTGTAGATGGGGCATGTTGGTGGGCATGGGCAACTTGGGACGAAGGGCCTGTTTCCATTTTGTATGATGCTAACCATCTCTTGTCTTATTAAGATACAGCAACAATCACAATATGGTCTCAGCCCTCAAGGGAATATTGTCCTTGTGATATGTAATCCAAGCACAACAAAGCTAGCATAAAGACATTGTAAAGAGAAAAGAGAGGATAAGAGACTGGAATCTGGAACAAAAAAACAAACTGCTTGAAAAACTCTGCATTAATCAACATCTCTGGAGGCAAAAGTGATGGGTCGATATTTTGGGTTAAGAGCCTGCATTTCTTCATCATTAGAAATTGACTTTCCACAGGCATCTCGAAAAAGTGTGACTCTCGAAACAATTTTAATCAATGTTTTTGATTGCTATATATTTTTTTAAATAGCAGTGTATAAAACCATGAAGGAAATTGATAGAGTGAATGCACAGAGTCTTTTACGCTGTGGAGGGGAATCAAGAACCTGAAGACATAGGTTTAAGATGAGGGGGGAAGATTTAATGGGAACCTGAGGGGTAACTTTTTCCACACAGATAAAGTGGTGGGTATATAGAACGAGCTGTACCGAGGTATTGAAAAGCTGTTGTTGCATGCTAAGCAGTCAGCGGAAAGACTATAACACATGATTATAATTGAGCCATCCACAATGTACAGATGCATGATAAAGAGAATAACGTACGGGGCAAGATAGAGACCAGTTAAGTCCGATTAAAGATAGTCCGAGGGTGTCTAATGAGGAAGATGAAAGCTCAAGGCTACTTTCTAGAAGGGTCTCGTGCTGAAACGTCACCTCTCCGGGTTTTCCAGAGATGCTGCCTGACCGGCTGAGTTATTCCAGCACTTTGTTCTTTTTGTGTATTAACCAACATCTGCAGTTCTTTGTTTCTATGGTTCAATTATCATTTGAGAAATCTTTCCCTGGGTTAACGTGACTAATTGTCTCTTGAATGAGAAGTCAAATATCATATGGCATCGGTTACACATCATTAATTAAAAATATATATATATTTGTAAGAAGGTAGAAATCACTGTTTTTATTTCATCCTCTTATCATTTCTTATTCCACCTTGGCTAGAATCTTACAATGACATATTCTCAGTTAAAACATGTCAGACTGCTGAAACATTTCAGTTTAACTTTACAGTTAATTAATAGGACTGACAGTTAATTAATAAAAAATGTATTCAGAGGCCCACGCACAAGGTTACCCGAAAAGGGTGTTGAACCATGACCCAGTAAACATTGCCTGCAGAGTTGTGTAATCATGCATTTCTACCCTTATTTAATGTAAACACAAAATCAAAAAGCAGCTTTACAGGACTTTGGTTAGGCAGCCTTTGAAGTATTGTGTGCAGTTCCGGTCACCCCATTACACAAAGGATGTGGAGGCTTTGGAGAAAGTGCAGACAAGGTTCACCAGAGTACTGCTGGGATTAGAGGATATTAACTGTAAGGAGAGGTTGGATTGCTTTCTCTGGAGAATCGCAGGCTGAGGGGAGACCTGATGGAAGTATATAAAATTACTAGACTAAGTGGGACCCGTTGGGTCCCATGTTCACACGGGAGGGCGATATTGGTGGCGAGTGGGGGGGCTTTCGGGAATGCTGGTATGGGTTCTTGGGGTGGCAGCTCAGTCCCTCAAGCCTGATCTGCTGGCAGCTCACTCACGGCTGGTGGGCTGGCAGTTGACTCATGACTATTCCTTGAAATTCCATTTCAAGCAGGGTGCAAGGCCACCAAATTCAAATCCATGTTCCTACGATTTCAAGCAGGTGAAAGGCCACCAAATTCAAGTGCAGTTTCTTACCACTATGAGCAGGGTGCAAGGCCACCGAATTCAAGTGCAGTTTCCAACCACTTCAAGCAGGGTGCAAGGCCACCGAATTCAAGTGCAGTTTCAAACCACTTCAAACTGGATCCAAGGCCACCAAATTCAAGTGCAGTTTCATTCCACTTCAAGCAGGGTCCAAGGCCACCAAATTCAAATGCAGCTTCATACCATTTCATGCAGGGTGAAACCAACATAAAACCACACAAAACACCAAACTCACAGTTCAGTAGACATTCAGTGTGTTCAGTTGATTCACAGCTCAGACAGAGTCATGACCTCTCCCTCCCCCATCATGCAGAGACTGAGCCACACCCACACTTCCGGGTTTTATAACCCCTCTCCCTCCCACCGGAAAAGGTGTGGCTTTCAGAGCGTGATTGACAGGAGAGGGATTCTCAACATTTTTTAAACACTAATAACACTTTTATTTTTCATTGATGGGAAGAATTCTCTGCACCTGCTCAGCAGAGGGGGGACTGAGTAAGATGGCCAAAAATCACAGCTGTACGTGGTAGCGTTTTATCTAAAATCAATATACAGTGCAAACAGGAAGTAAGTGCATTTGCAGTAGTGCCATTTAACTTCAAGCCAAAGCACCCAAGCCGCCATTTGAAGTAAGTAGTGCCTTTTAACTTCAAGCCAAAGCACCCAAGCCTGCATTTGCAGTAGGTAGTGCCTTTCAACTTCAAGCCAAAGCTCCCAAGCCACCATTTGCAGTAAGTAGTGCCTTTCAACTTCATGCCACCATTTGCAGTAAGTAGTGCCTTTCAACTTCAAACCAAAGCACCTAAGACACCATTTGCAGTAAGTAGTGCTTTTCATCTTCAAGCCAAATCACCCAAGCCACCATTTGCAGTAAGTAGTGCCTTTCAACTTCAAGCCAAAGCACCCAAGCCTCCATTTGCAGTAGGTAGTGCCTTTCAACTTCAAGCCAAAGCACCCAAGACACCATTTGCAGTAAGTAGTGCCTTTCATCTTCAAGCCAAAGCACCCAAGCCACCATTTGCAGTAAGTAGTGCCTTTCAACTTCAAGCCAAAGCACCCAAGCCTCCATTTGCAGTAGGTAGTGCCTTTCAACTTCAAGCCAAAGCTCCCAAGCCACCATTTGCAGTAAGTAGTGCCTTTCAACTTCAAGCCAAAGCACCCAAACATCCATTTGCAGGCAGTGCCTTTTTACTTCAAACAAACCATATTTTCATTTTCAAACCACATTAAGGGTACTCACAGTTGCGTAGACATTTGTTCAGTGTTATTCAGAGCTCAGAGAGACGTGACCCTTGGCTTCATCCATCTTGCAGAGACTGAGTGATGCACACCACTTCCTGGTTTTATAGTCCCTCCCCAGCAGGGGCAGCAGAATGGTGATTAAAAAAAAAACCATTAATATCTCTCTGATTTGTCATCGATGGGAAAAATCTTCCGCACCCGTAAGGCGGAGGGAGGCTCTGAGCGAGGTGGCCAAAAATGACGGCCGTAGGTGGTGGCGTTCTGTCGAACATCGAAGCACAGTGGGCCAAAAGCGGTCAAGATCAGAGATTTAGTAATATAGATAGATGAGAGGCATAGACAGAAATAGACAGCCTGGTTAAGAAATAGACATTTATTAGGGCATCTCTTAGGGCTAATGAAATCAAGGGATATGGGGGAAAACAAGGAGTGGGGCACTGTTTGTGGATAATCAGCCATGATCATATTGAATGGCGGTGCTGGCCTCCTCCTGCACCTATTTTCTATGATTCTATGTTTCATGCTGGGGGAGTTAAACTATTAGTTTATCTTGGCAATATGTGTGACATAGACATTGGGGGCCGAAGGGGTTGTTTCTGAGCTGTGCTGTGCTGTTCTATGACGACAGGTGGCACAATGGGCTAAGTGTTCGGCTGGCAACCGGAAGGTAGCTGGTTCGAATCCCGCTTGGAGTGCATACTGTCGTTGTGTCCTTGGGCAAGACACTTCACCCACCTTTGCCTGTGTGTGTGGATGTAATTATGTGAAGCACTTTGGGGTCAATGCAAGTTGACTAAAAATGTGCTATATAAATAAAGACATTATTATTATGCTCTCTAACATTTTGATCAAAGTAGAATTTCTCATTCCTAAGAGCTTAAGTATTTAAATATAATTCATTCATCAAAAAGAAAATAACTTTGGCGAGTAAAATAATTCCTAAAGATTCTAATGACTTTTTACAGTTTCTTAAAAAGTTTTATTTAGAATGCTATGGAACGGGATGTCTTGCCTAATGAAAAGCACAAATAGAACAAAAATTGGAATGATAGGCCAGAAGAAGCCAATTCAATCAGATCTTGGCTGATGTAAACCCCAGATCCATTTGGATAGGGAAGTAGTAATTGGATATTTAGGATGACACATCTGCCCCTCATAGCGCCAGGCACCCGGGTTCGATCCTGACCTCAGGTTCTGTCTGTGTGTGGAGTTTGCACATTCTCCCTGTGACTGCGTTGGTTTCCTCCGGGTGCTCTGGTTTCCCCATCCCAAAGAAACGATTCAGGTTGGGACAGTTCTTTAGACTCAATGTGTCCGAAGACCTATCCATGTTCTCCTGAGATGTTGCCTAACCCACTGAGTCACCCCAGCACTCTGTCCTCTTTTGTAAAGATGTAAGCATCTGCAATTCCTTCCTTCAATAATTGGACCAGTATTATTTTACTCTGGGAAGAGACGTGAGACATAGAGGTGTGCTGTGTTTCCCTGCATTGGTCTTTGGGTAATGAATGAAGAATACAAAGACAATGAAATAGATCACATTCAGTAGAATGACTGAGGACATAAAAACACCAATTGATCCTGTTACTTCCTGCTTCACGCCTAGAAAACTGCATTATTACTTCAAATACGGCAGGTGCTGGAAAATTGGATTAAAGGAAGAAAACGCGATCTAATAAGTTGTGCCCAAATTAAATTGTCGAATGGTTCTTTTGAAGTTTAATGAGAACCACATGTTGTTCATCAAATGTAAAAGGCTGAACGTGTCGCAGGTTTAAGCTATCAAATTAAGTTAGCCGGAAAGCATTCCTCAACCATTCCAAAGGTTAGTTATTTGGCAAACAACTTCTAAAGAAATTCCACGCATCAAAATTGTCGGTTAAACTAACAGCCTTCAACAATCGAAAAGGTGGCTTCAAGAAGTTGGTGAAAAAGAGAGGACCTCAGTTCTCCACCCAGATCCGTTGGCTTCACAATTCGTAGCTCTTCAATCCATTTGTCTCAACAACTATTTTCATCTCTGGCCTTTATCCAACCATCTTCCTTTCAACACCCCCCCCCCCCCCCTCCCCTCCCCTGTCTGTGACCACCTATTACCTGCCACACTTTCTCCTGCCCCTCCTCTAGTTTTTATTCCCCCTCCCCACAATCAGTCTGAAGAAGGATCCCAACCCAAAATATCACCTATCCATGTTCTCAAGGGATGCGGCCTGAGATGCTGTTATTCCTGCATTTTGTGTCTTTTTTTTTGTAAACCAGCATCTGCAGTTCCTTGTTTCTAAATTGGTGAAAAAGATCCTTTCTGAAGGATCCTTTCTGACTTGTGCTCCAGTCTATATTTAAATCCCAGAACTTGACATAAGTTGTCACATCAGATTAAAAATTTGAAAATGCCTGAAAATACACAAAGCATGAGGAACAATCTGCTCATGCATGGTGATAGTTTTCTAATTTTCTTTAATTTGATCCACCACTATTTTCAATTATAGCTGTGTAGCTGCCTGTTGGAGGAGGGGACTTCCACAGCCTTGTTACACTGGATTAATCTGATTGCTGCACTATGATGCCCAGTGTTTTTTGTAAATGTAAATACTTGGAAGGACAAGCTGATTTTCCCTTGAAAACCTGCTTAATGTTTAACGTAACTGTATGTGTTGGAAAAGGGGGCAAGCCAGAAACAGCCAAAACCCAAACCAAAAGTAATTATTTTATAACGTGCTAGATTAGTTTTTAATTTGTTTTGCATTCGAGTCATAGAGATGTCCAGCATGGAAACAGGCCCTTTAGCCCATCTTGTCCATGCCGACTAAGTTGGCATACAGGGCTAGTCTGCTTTTGCCTGCTTTTGGCCCATATTCTTCTAACCCCTCTATTCATATACAGTATCTGTCCAAATGACTTTTAAAAGTCGTAATTGTATCCGCTTCTATAGTTTCCTCTGGCAGAGCAATCCAGATACGGACTTCCCTCTCAGTGGAAGGGTTGCCCCCGAGGTCCCTCTTATATTGCTCCCCTATCACCTTAAGCCTATGCCCACAGAGTCGTCCACCCTGGGGAAAAAGACAATGAACGTTCACTTCATCCATGTCACTCATGAGCTTTTGCACCTCTATAAGGTCAGTACTCAAACTCCAACCCTCCGAAGTAAATAATCCCAGCCTATCCCACCTCTCTCTAAACTGTAAACCCAGGCAACATCCTGGTGAATGTCATCTGCACCCTATCCAATTTAATAACCTGCTGAGCTACTCCAGCAATCTGCATATTCTCTAGTCCAATTGTTGTTGCAGAAGTATTTTAACAGCCAATTAAGAACACAAAGTAACAGTCAAATAGTCAAGAACCAGAGGATGTAGTTTGAAGGTGAGAGGGGAAAGATTTAATAGGAACCTGAGCAGGCAATATTTTTACTCAAAGTGTGGTGGGTATCTGGAACGAGCTGCCAGATAAGGTAGTTGAGGAAGGTACTATTTTAACAATGTTTAAAACCATTTAGACAGGTACCCAGATAGGAAAGATTTAGAGCGATATGGGCCAATTCGGGCAGGTGGGACTAGTGTAGATGGGGCGTGTTGGTCAGCATGGGCAAGACGGGCTGAAGGGCCTGTTTCACACTGTAAGATTATGACTTTAAAATAGTGAAATTTAAGGCAGCACTGAACTAATAGCTCATCTCCAAACTCCGAGGTGTTCCCAGTGTCCAAGAGACCGCACACTAGAGCTGGGGGAATAAGTCAGCAACCACACCACAAGAGTACTGGCAAGTGGAGTACAATCGAGCCATTCACAGAGTGCAGATACGTAATAAAGGGAATAACGTTTACTGGACTTTATCGTGCACTATTACTTTTATCACATATCTGTACACTGTGGATGGCTTGATTGTAATCAGCCATGATCATATTGAATGGCGGTGCAGGCTCGAAGGGCCGAATGGCCTACTCCTGCACCTATTTTCTATGTTTCTATGTAATCATGTATAGTCTTTCCGCTGACTGATTAGCAGGCAACAAAAGCTTTTCACTGTACCTCGGTACACGTGACACTAAACTAAACTAAACTAAAGAGTGTCACTTGGAGGTCTATGAAATCTTCCAAATAGGGTAACTGGCACAGATACCAGAAGGAAATGCAACCCGAAAATTAGTCATAGTGCAAAATCAACAAGTAGTTATCAGAGTAGTCTGAAGAACAAGTAGTCTGAACGTCGCCCATTCCTTCTCTCCATAGATGCTGCCTCACCCACTGAGTTTCTCCAGCATTTTTGTCTACCTTTGATTTTTCCAGCATCTGCAGTTCTTTCTTAAACAAATAGATATCATGATAATTTTTCCAGTATGTATTTAAAAGCATGAGAGGCATGGAAACGGTAGACAATCAGAACCTTTCTCCCATAGTGGATATATCAAATACCAGAGGGTGTAGCTTTCAAATGAGAGGCACAAAGTTTACAGCAGATGTACAGAGCAAGTTATTTTTACACAGAGGGTGGTGGGTGCCTGGAACGTGCTGTCGGGAGGTGAAGTTAGAGGCCGATACGATGGTGGCATTAAAGAGGCTTTTAGATAGACACATGGATATGCAGGGAATAGAGGGAAATGGATAACATGCAGGCAGATTAGTTGATCATGGCATCGTGTTTGGCATGGACATTGTGGGCCTAAGGACTTGTTCCTGTGCTGTATGCTCTATGTTTTTTATGTTCATAAGTCATAGGAGCAGAATTAGGCCATTTGGACCATCGAGCCAATTCCTACATTGCAGATCTATCTTTCCCTCTCAACCCCATTCTCCTGCCTTCTCCCCATAACCTTTGAGACCCTTACTAATCAAGAACCTGTCAATCTCTGCTTTTAAAATACCCAAGGACTTGGCCTCCACTGCAATCTGTTTATGGTAAAAATAAGTGGAAAATCAAGAAATTAAAAATGCATGTGAAATAATTTTGTATTTTGAAATTTAGGAAACATTAACATTGTTATTTTTTGTGTGTGGCTTAGGATTCATTCATGGAAGCAAATTATACTTCGAAAGCAATGACGAACATATTAAGCCAATGCAAGAACATACTTATGAATGGAAGATCACGAAAGAAGTAGGACCAACAACATTTGATCCTCAGTGCTTAACGTATATTTATTCTTCTGATGTTGATGTTGTAAAAGATAGGCAGTCAGGATTGATTGGAGCCCTACTCATCTGCAAGCCAGGTAATTCAGTTTTTGGTCTACTACCACTTAGTATTACTTTACTGTCATTACATACAATACAATACAATACAATTTATTGTCATTTGGACCCCTTGAGGTCCAAACGAAATGTCGTTTCTGCAGCCATACATTACAAAACAAAAAGACCCGAGACACAACACAGTTTACACAAACATCCATCACATCATTGTGATGGAAGGCAAAAAAAAAACTTATCTCTCCACTGCACTCTCCCCCCCGATGTCAGAGTCAGAGTCAAAGTCAAAGCCCCCGGCTGGCGATGGTGATTGTCCCGCAGCCATTAAAGCCACGCCGGGTGATGCAAGGTCGTGCACCGGGTCTAGATGTTAGAGCCCCCGGCGTGCGCTCGCAGAGTCCCGCAGCCATTCCAAGCCGCGCGGGGCGATGGTGTAAGGCCCCGCTCAGGTAATCTTCAACCCCGCAACTCGGGCGGGAGAAGTCGCCGTTGCGGAAGCCCCGAAAAGCGGTCTCCCAGCAGGGACCCGCGGGCTCCCGGTGCCGCCGTCCGCCAAACCCGCAGTTGCAGCCTCCAAATCTCCGGAGGTCGGGTGGCAGCGACCTTTGTAGCTATTTCTTCCTTTGATGCCCAATCCTGGAACCAATCTATCCCGTTCAGTCTGATGGGAAATGGGGACTAATCAAGAATCTGTCAATCTCCACTTTAAAAATATCCATCGACTTGCCTTCCACAGTCGTCTGTGGCAAAGAATTCCACTGATTCACCAACCTCTGGCTAAAAATATTCCTCATCTCCTTTCTAAAGGTACGTCCTTTTATACTGAGGTTCTGGCCTCTGGTCCTAGACTCTCCCACTAGTGGAAACATTCACTCTATCCTGGTCTTTCACTATTTGGTAAGTTTCAATGAGCTGTTCCCCATCATCCCTCTAAACTCCAGGATTTTACGCATTAATATTAATGCCTGATATCTCAAGAGATCCTGGTTCAATCTTGACCTCAGGTACCCGTCTGTGTGGCACTTGCATGCTCTCCCTGCTAAAGTGTATTTTTTCCTCCAATTTTTTCTCATCCCCGAAAGATGTGCTGGAAAGTTAATTGACAGCATTGTTTGGCCAGGACAACCCCTATAACTCCCACCCTGTCAGACCCCTGCAACTCTGAGCCACAACAACTTTATGGCCAAGAATCTTCCAGTAATGCTCATTTCTTCTTCATTCTGCGCAGGTAGTTTAGATGAAAACGGGGAACAAAATGAATTCCAATCAGAGTTTGTTTTACTGTTCTCTGTATTCGATGAAAGTAGGAGCTGGTATTATGAGGATGAAAAGACTCCTATCAAGATGTACTCTATCAATGGATTTACGAATGGCACTTTACCAGGTACAAGGAGATTATTTATAGACTTACCTTGATGCGTTTGCTTCAGATCTCAGTCCTACTTGAAATGACTATAAGCTTGTTAGTTTTGCTCCAGTATTAATGCAGGTGGAGCAGGCCAGTCTGATGTTAAGGAAGATAAATTTTGAAGCAAAACAGGACATCATTGCTAGTTCACTCGGTTGAGACCATATAAGTGTAGGGATGAGTAGGAAGGAACTGCAAATGCTGGTTTATACTGAAGATAGACACAAAATGCTGTAGTCACTCAGTGGATCAGGAGAAAAGGAATAGATGATGTTTCGGGGCAGAACCCGAATGTGTAGCGATTAAAGTTTTGTTCAATTTGTCCCTGGGATATTGATATGTATAAGAATTAAATCTGAAGAAGGGTCTCGACTCAAAAGGTCACCTATCCACGTTTTCCAGAGATGCTGCCTGACCCACTGAGTTACTCCAGATAGACTTTTCAGGTAGCAAAGATAGACTTTGTATCAATCTCAGGATTAGTACACATTTCTTCTGATCTCCCTTTTTCAATTTCTGCAGATTGGTGCACATCTCATGGACCCAATCAAAATAAAAAATTATGCTGTTCTTTCATGGTTCTGTAGGCTCTGCACTGAAACTCCAAGAAATGAAGGGAGCTGTATGCTGAGATTGTGATGTTGTGTACACCAGAAAGCTCCAAGCTCCATTTCAGAGCAAGGCGATAAATTCCTGTATAAAATCATGGGAGGAATACATTGGATAAACCCACTGAGTTTCTTGCCTAGGGTAGGGGAATGGAGAACTAGACATAGGTTTAAGGTGAAGGGGGAAAGAGTTAATAGAAATTTGAGGGGTACCATTTTCGCACAAAGAGTGGTGGATGTATGGAACAAGCTTCCATATGAGGTAGTTGAGGTAGAGACTATCGCAATGTTCAAGAAACAATTAGAAAGGTACATGGAAAGGTTAGGTTTGGAGGGATATGGGCCAAACATAGGCAGGTGTAGATGAGACATTTTGGTTAGTGTGGGCAAGGTGGGCCTGTTTCCACGCTGTATGGACTCTATGACTAATTTAGATAAACTGGGCTGAAACAGAAACCTAGAATGAAAGATCAGCCAAAGTTTACTTGCCCAATGTATAAAATGCACGATATCTCCTGTATTAAGTGCATCACCATGCTATGTACACCTGTATTAACTTACAGCCCAGATAACCATCTAAAGACCAGTTAGAGGGACTGAGTTATCAGCTCCACAAGGACAAGCAAATATATTTTCTACCAGAAAGAAATTATTGCAATTATTTTTAAGTTTGCTACATATCATTGTAATTTATTTCATAAATAAATAAATCTCAACATTTCCAAAGTGCATTTTCAATGATGTAGAATTGGAATTGTAGGTTGGAAGCAATTCTAAAACAAGAAACATTTTCCCAATTTCCTGAAGCACGGTGTCCCCAATGTTTCCGCAATGTCCAAACGTGATCCTTGATATCAATGGATATGGAGATGATTGGAACCCTTGTTGCTGGCTCCTGTCCTCCCAGTGACCTGGCCTCTGGAGGTTACTGTTTGGGTTACTCGTGTGGCCCATTGGTACTGCTACCTGGAGTCATGCAACCTAAGTTTTTTGCCTGTTACATTGGGTATCAGAATTCGAGAGGTCATTCTTTCACTACCCTATCTCACTCATGAATGGTCCTCCAATATGTTAGGGGGTGGTCCCGATCTTCCAACCTACCTCATTGCGGACTTTGGACTTTTTCTCTGCAACCGTCAAGAGAATCAAGAGTGTTTTATTGTCACATGAACCGAAACGGAACAATGAACTACATGATGGGCAAAGTAGCACTTGTGGAAGAAAAATGCCATGTTTGGCATGGGCATCCTTGGTGAGAAGACCAGTTGCACTTTAATCCCAACTGGTGCGATCAGGTGTTCTTGCAAAGAATTCCCCTCAATGTTACTGATGCTCTTTGGTGCCTCTGCTGCAAACATGAAACGCCTTGCCTTGCGAGATGTTTTGGTCTGAGATCATGATCAACAACCTAGGTTTACATTTAAGTTTATTATTGTCACGAATGCCAAGGTGCAGTGAAAAGCTTTGTTTTGCCTGCGATCCAATCAGATCAGATAATACCATACATAAATACAATCGTCAAACTCAAGTACAACAGATTGAGCAAATAGAAAGATACAGAGTGCGGAACATCGCTCTCAGCAATGTAGCGCATCAGTTGCAGTATCCGCAATTGGGTAGAGGTGAATTGGACAGTACTCTAGCTTGTGGAAGGACTGTTCAGAAGCCTGATAACAGAGGGGAAGAAGCTATTCCTGAGTCTGGTGATGCTTTCTTTCAAGTTTTTGTATCTTCTGTCCGATGCGGGTGGAGAGAAGAAAGAATGGCTGGGGTGGGAGAGGTCTTTGATTATGATGGCTGCAAGGAATTAGGGAAGAGGAATTTGGGGCCCCAGATCCATTAAGACCACATCTCGGAGGATCTACTGATAAAGCATTTGGAAAGGAAATGCCAATGAGGCAGGGATCATCGTTTATATAAACATTAATCGTAGCAGAAATCTGTGCAACTCTTTGGTTGAAGAAAGGCACATGGGCACAACACCTGATGGAACTGTGTTTCAACACTGATCTAAGTGGCACTGTGAAAGGAAAACAAATTTCACAGGGTAATTCAAGTCATATTTTTTAGTTTTAGTTTTAGAGATACAGCACGGAAACAGGCCCTTCGGCCCACTGGGTCTGCACCGACCCGCGATCATCGCACAATTACACTATCCTACACACACTAGGGACAATTCAGTTATACCAAGCCAATTTACCTACAAACCTGTAATTCTTCGGAGTGTGGGAGGAAACCAAAGATCTCGGAGAAAACCCACATAGTTACGGGGAGAAGGTACCAACTCGGTACAGACAGCACCCGTAGTCAGGATCGAACCTGGGTCTCCAGTGCTGCAAGCACTGTAAGGCAGCAACTCAACCGCTGCACCACCATGCTGTCCCTAAATCTATGGATCCCATATCTATGGATTTTCTGCACTTTTTTGAAAATGTAATACCAGACAAATATTTTAAAACTTTAATGATTTGGCAGATACCGTGATATTTTGATGGTGTTGCTAAATTAATGTTTTTTTCTCTCTGTTATAGAACTCAATGTCAGTGTTTATGGCAAGATTAGTTGGCATCTGATTGGTATGAGCTATGGTCCGGAAATCTTCTCAGTCCACTTTAATGGCCAAGTCCTGTTGCAAAATAACCACAGAGTGTCGTCCATTGGCCTGACTCCAGGCTCCTCCATCACTGCTGAGATGCTTCCCACCGAAGTTGGAAAATGGCTGCTCTCTTCTCAAGTGCAGCATCATCGCCAGGGTAAGGGCAAGGACATGCTTATTGATTCCAGGTATATCTTTTATTGATGTTAGTACAATTTGGTGGACTGCAGTTAATGGTCTTCAGGTTGAGAAGGAACATGAACTAAGAGCCATTAACATAGAAACATAGAAAATAGGTGCAGGAGTAGGCCATTCGGCCCTTCGAGCCTGCACCGCCATTCAATATGATCATGGCTGATCATCCAACTCAGTATCCTGTACCTGCCTTCTCTCCATACCCCCTGATCCCTTTAGCCACAAGGACCACACCTAACTCCCTCTTAAATATAGCCAATGAACTGGCCTCAACTACCTTCTGTGGCAGAGAATTCCAGAGATTCACCACTCTCTGTGTGAAAAATGTTTTTCTCATCTCGATCCTAAAAGATTTCCCCCTTATCCTTAAACTGTGACCCCTTGTTCTGGAGATCCCCAACATCGGGAACAATCTTCCTGCATCTAGCCTGTCCAACCCCTTAAGAATTTTGTAAGTTTCTATAAGATCCCCCCTCAATCTTCTAAATTCTAGTGAGTACTAGCCGAGTCTATCCAGTCTTTCTTCATATGAAAGTCCTGACATCCCAGGAATCAGTCTGGTGAACCTTCTCTGTACTCCCTCTATGACAAGAATGTCTTTCCTCAGATTAGGTTCCTCAGTTTAGTTTCCTCAGAACACCAAATAGAAACCCCTAAACCCACCATAATTGCCCATTTCTGGACCATATGTTTATATATATTTTCTCCCAACATAAAAGGAGATGAGAAAGGACACAAATGCTGGAGTAACTCAGCGGGTCAGGCAGCTGCATCCCTGGAGACCATGGTTCGATGACGTTTTGGTCGGGACTCTTCTTCAGACTGATATCTTCAGATTAGTCTAAAGGGCGGCATGGTGCCGCAGTTGCTGCCTACAGCGCTGGAGACCCGGGTTTGATCCTGACTACAGAGTTTGTATGTTCTCTCTGTGACGGTGTGGGTTTTCTGGTTTCCTCCCACATTTCAAAGACGTACAGGTTTGTAGATTAATTGGCTGTGGTAAAGATTGTAAATTGTCCCTAGTTTGTAGGATAGTGCTAGTGTACGGGATCGCAAAGTTGATGCGGACTCAATGGGCCAAAGGGCCTGTTTCAGCGCTGTATCTCTAAACTAAACTAAAGGATCCCGATCTGAAACATCATCTATCCATGTTCTCAAGGGATGCTGCCTGACCTTCGGAGTTACTCCAGCACTTTGTGTCCTTTTTGTAAACCGGCATCTGCAATTCCTTGCTTCCACATAAAAGGAGGTGATTCAGCCCATCAAGTCAATGCTGGCCATCAGAGCAAACCTATCAATTCCATTCCATTGCTTATTTCCCTGTGTCTGGTCTATTTTCACCATCAGAAACTGCGGTTCTCTCTCTGGCAACTGCACTCCCATAAAGCATTAGGTAGCAAATTCTAGGAATTTTCCCTACCTATGATACTTTATCGTTCCATGTACCTAGGTACAATGAAATGCTTTGTTTTGCATACAACCCCGGTAAACCTCACCGAGGCAGTACACATGTCACCAGGATTTGTCGCTGACAAAGTTACAAAAGTTAACTGAACGGTCCCATCTATGTGGCAGCACCACCCCCCCACCCCCCCCACCACCAGGTCCCCTCTTTGATCTCGTCCCCACCCACTGAGTCCTTCATTCTCAATATGAAAAGATCAGTGACATACATTGAAGTCAGAGTAATTAGAAGGGCATTACAAGAACACATAGTTCTCAGGATAATGTTGATCGGCTCAATAAGAAGTTGCAAAGCTGGGAGGGATTGTGGCAGTAATCTGAACCAATTGCTGCCACTAATTTAATTAATAGAATAGTACAGTACAGGAACAGGCCCTTTGGCCCACTATGTCTGTGCCCAACATGATTCCACGATAAGCTAATCAGCTCTGCCCCTGCACATGTTCCATTCCCTGCAAATCCATAAGGGTGGAACACCCGGAGGAAACCCACAGGGAGAACGTGCACACTCCACACACAGGCAGCACCTGAGGACCTGGCAATGCAGAGGTTGACAGATTCTTGATTAGTAAGCGTGTCAGGTTATGGAGCAAAGGCAGGAGAATGGGGATGAGAGGGAAAGATAGATCAGCCATGATTCAATGGCGGAATAGACTTGATGGGCCGAATGGTCTAATTCTGCTCCTAGAACTTATGGACTAAGATTGGGATTGAACTTGGGTTTCTGGTGCTGTGAGGCAGCAGCTCTACCAGCTGGTCACTGCGCTACCTATTGACGTCCATCCCTCCTGTTCCAGTGTGAAAGGTGAGCTGCAGGCATTTAGGATTTGCATAAAAATACTTACTTTCTTGTGATGTTTTCTCAAATAGCTGAACTCTATGGATTTCTCAACATTGAAGAAGGTGACCTTGAGCAACCTTCCATAGGATATCATTCAACCAGCTCATCAGGAAAGATTCGACAGTACTTCATTGCAGCCGAAGAAATGAATTGGAATTATGCTTCTGATATCCCCAGCTATATTGACAGGTAGCTCAGTTTGGTCTCAAAGTGAATGGGCTGAAGCAATGAAATGGATAATGTGCTTCAGCCTCTGAAACAAGTTAATGGTGAAGTATATCCATTATTTGATGTGTTTTCATGTGGAAACAAAGAGGAGGCAAGGCTGTTGAAATGTTACTCTTATGTTTTTGAGCATTTCTGCCTCATAAGCTATATGGACAGGAACTTGAATAGGAAAGATTTAGAGGGATATGGGCCAAATGTGGGCAGGTGGGACTATGTGGATGGGGCATGTTGGGCGGTGTAGGCAAGTTGGGCCAAACAGCCTGTTTCCATGCCATGTGATTCCATTGAAAAAAAAGAATAAAAGCACCTCTCTTTCCAATCCCAGTGTGGTTTTCATCCCTCCCTCTATCAAAACTGCATTACTGCAGGAGCTTCAACTGTACCGCAGTCTGAAGTAGTGTCCCCACCCAAAACGTCACCTGTCCATTCCCTCCACAGATGCTGCCTGACCCTCTGAGTTCCTCCAGTGCTTTTTGTCGTGCTCATGCCTTAGTCATTTCTAGACTTGGGAGAATAGGAAGCAGGGGTTGGAAGAGACTGGCTTGTTGGGCTTGAGACAATGGGAGGAGCTCATGGGCGTGGGTGAGTGGTGCCTGCTTTACCTTTTTAGAAGGGGTTCCCAGCATGATCAATTCAATAATGGGCTGGTGAAACGTTAATGTCATAAGCACTATTCTCCCCATGAATTAACTTTGTGTTTAACACTCCATAGTGATTACAGATCTAAGTATTTGGAGAAACGACCAAACCGGATCGGCAAAATATATAAAAAGGCAAAATATGTGGAATACACAGATGAAACTTTCACTAAATGTAAACCATTGGAAGAAGACAAAGGTGTATCGATGCTACAAGATGGAATTGGGGCACCAATCATTCGAGGTGAAGTCGGAGATATAATTAAGGTACACTTATGCAGGAACATTTAACTGTGGCCTTGGTTATTAACAGATTAGCATTATAGTATATTTTTTTATTATTTATGAAAATACTACCTGTAAAAAGGAAGCTAAAAGATATAACCATATATGTGCCGATGAAAGGTTTTAGTGCAGAATATCTAATTTCTAAATCACTCTCTATGTGAAGCGATAACTTACTGAAATGTAAAGTGCAAAAAAATATATAATTTCACTGTACATGTGATAATAAAGAACCATTGAATATATCCAAAGAGACAAAGTGTTGGAGTAGCTCAATGGGTCAGGCAGCATCTCTGGACAACATGGATAGGTGACGTTTCAGCTCTGAAGAAGGGTCCCGACCCAAACGTCACCCATCTGTGATCAAAAATCCACACTAAACAACACTCCATAGTACTTCTAAGTTGAGGTAAGTGTGGTCATATAGCGTGGAAACTGGCCCTTCAGCCCATCTTGCCCTCGCTGAACAACATGTCCCATCTATACTGTTGTGTAGTATTCACGAGCCTGATGGTTGTTGGGGAAAAGCTGCTCTTGAGCCTAGTGGTCCCGGTTTTCATATTTTTGTACCTGTTTCCAATGGTAGGAGTGAAATGAGAGCGTGGCCAAAATAGTGTGGGTTCATGATGATGTTGGCTGCCAACATTTTGAGGCAGTGTCTCCTGTAGATCTTTTCGATGGTGGGGAATTCAGTACCCATGGGACAGTGTACATCACTGTCTGTAATCACCTTTGTTCATGGGTGTTCAAGTTGCAGAACTGGTCATGATGTCCCTAATCAGCATGGTCTCTACATATACCTGTAGAATGTCGATAGAGTGTATATTGACTTACTGACTTTCCTCAGTCGTCTAAGGAAGCGGAGGAGAAATAGACATCTTTCAAACTTTCGGCGCATTACGTAACCTTTATAAAGTGAGGACAAACATAATAAGTAGAACAAAGATTTCCGCTTTATGCAAATGTTTGGCTTAGGACATTTAGTTTTAGTTTAGTTTCGTTTAGATTAGATTAGAGATACAGCGTGGAAACAGGCCCTTCGGCCCACCAGTCCATGCTGACCATCGATCACCCTAGTTCTAGTCCTGCACACTAAGGAAAATTCACTGAAGCCAATTGGAGAATGGACAAACTCCATACAGACAGCACCTTTATCAAGGATTGAACCCGGGTCCCTGGTGCTATAAAGCAGCAATGTGTAGCCTTA
Organism: Amblyraja radiata; assembly: GCF_010909765.2. Lineage (NCBI taxonomy): Eukaryota > Metazoa > Chordata > Chondrichthyes > Rajiformes > Rajidae > Amblyraja > Amblyraja radiata. Next base: position 32,190,561 of record NC_045969.1, on the reverse strand, counting down.
CTGTACAAATGTAGCAAGGTATCTTGAAAGAGATTACTTTCACAATTTATTTTAACTACTGTCTTTTGCAGATTTATTTTAAGAATAAGGCTAGTCGACCGTACAGCATCTACCCAAATGGTATTACAATCAGTAAAATAAATGAAGGAGTTAAATACCCCGGGAATTCCTCAGGTAAATAGAAACTTTAATGTTTTCATAACATCATTGGATCTGATCTTCTCAAACAGGTCGATGTATGTTCTACGTAAGGCCTGCTAACTAAAGCCAGCTCTAAAGTACCTTTTACTCCATCTATTGTTCTTGAGGTTGATTTCAAAAGTTCATAAGTCATAGGAGCAGCAGTAGGCCATTCGGCCCATCGAATCTACTACGCTATTCAATCATGGTTAATCTATCTTTCCTGCTCAACCTCATTCTCCTGCCTTCCTCACATCACTCTTGATACCCTTACCAATCAAGAATCTCTCAAAAATACCCAACGATTTGGCCTCCACTGCCGTCGTGGCAGTGAATTCCACAAGTTCACCACGCTCTGACTAAAGAGATTCCTCCTCATCTCCTTTCAAAAGGTGCCTTTTTTAAAAAATTCTTGATTGTATTTATGTATAGTATTATCTAACCTGGTTGGAAAGCATGCAAAACAAAGCTTTTCACTGTACATATCACAATAATTAACATAAACCTTTAAAGTTGTTTTCTTACCACTTAAAAAAAAAACTGTTTTCAACCTTTGAGTTTTATATTTAGTATAGAAATATAGAGAAGATTTGGGATACGATCCAACAGAATCTGGGTAAATTCTGAAAAATCTCCCTTGTATTCCATTCCATAAGGTAAAAAAAGCTGCTTTTTAAATCATAAGCCAAACACAAAAGTGCAGGTGGAACTCAGCGGGTCAGGCAACATCTGTGGAGGACATGGACATAAATCCCCTGGGCCTGATGGATTACATCCAAGGGTCTTGAGGGAGATAGCGGTGGGGATTGTGGATGCATTGGTGATAATTTTCCAAAACTCCCTGGAGGCAGGAACGGTCCCAGTGGATTGGAAAATGGCCAATGTAACACCTATATTTAAAAAAGGAAGTAAACAGAAGGCGGGTAACTATAGTCTAACTATAGTCTAACATCGGTGGTGGGTAAAATGTTAGAGACAATTATTAAAGAAACACTAACGGGGCACTTGGATAAACATGACTTCATCGGACAGAACCAGCATGGTTTTGTGAAGGGGAAGTCCTGTTTAACGAATCTGCTCGAATTCTTTGAGGAAGTAACAACCCGGGTGGATAAAGGGGAACCGGTGGATGTGGTATACTTGGACTTCCAAAAGGCTTTTGACAAGGTGCCACATAAGAGACTATTGCTAAAAATAAAAAATTATGGGATTGGGGGTAATATATTAGCATGGGTAGAGGATTGGCTAACAAATAGGAAGCAGAGAGTGGGGATAAATGGTTCATACTCGGGATGGCAACCGGTAACTAGCGGGGTTCCGCAAGGGTCGGTGCTGGGACCCCAGTTGTTCACAATTTATATAAATGATTTGGAGGAGGGAACCAAGTGTAATATATCAAAATTTGCGGACGATACAAAAATGGGAGGAAAAGTAGGGGATGAGGAGGATAGGAAGAGTCTGCAAAAGGATATAGATAAGCTAGGTGAGTGGGCAACAACTTGGCAGATGAAATTTAATACTAATAAATGTGAAGTCATTCACTTTGGGAAAAAAAATGATAGGGCAAGTTATTTTCTAAATGAGGAGGAGCTGCGTTGTAATGCAACGCAAAGGGATCTAGGGGTATTAGTACATGAATCACTAAAAGTTAGTATGCAGGTGCAGCAAGCAATCAGGAAGGCCAATGGAGTTTTGGCCTTTATTGCTAGGGGGATTGAGTATAAAAACACGGAGGTCTTGCTGCAGCTGTACACAGTATTAGTGAGACCACATTGGGAATACTGTGTACAGTTCTGGGGTCCATACTTAAGAAAGGATGTACTAGCCCTGGAGGCAGTGCAGCGAAGGTTTACAAGATTAATTCCTGCAATGAGGGGATTGACATATGAGGAAAGGTTAAGTAGGCTGGAACTCTACTCTTTGGAGTTTAGAAGAATGAGAGGCGATCTCATTGAAACATATAAGATCGTGAGGGGCCTTGATCAGGTGGATGCACCGAGGATGTTCCCAATGATCGGGGAAACTAGAACTAGGGGACATAGTTGCAGAATAAGGGGGGGCTCTTTTAAAACTGAGATGAGGAAGAACTTCTTCACCCAGAGGGTGGTTAATTTATGGAATTCACTGCCCCAGGGAGCAGTGGAAGCAGAAACGTTAAATATATTTAAGTCTAAAATAGATGGTTTTTTAGCTGCCAAGGGGATAAGGGGCTACGGGGAGAGGGCAGGGATATGGACCTAGGTATGGTTAGTATAGTAAGACCTGAGTGATCTCCTGGACAAGTGTCGATCGCCTGGATTGGGGTCGGAGAGGAATTTCCCGGATTTTTTTTCCCGAATTGGACCTGGGTTTTTATCCGTTTTTTTGCCTCCCCCAGGAGATCACGCGGTTCTTGGGGTGGAGAGGGGTGATAGCGGTATAAAGGGGAGGGTAGTGTCTTGTGTTCTGTGTCTTGTGTCTACTGTTTGTGGGTAAGTGTGTCTGTTTAGTGTTCAGCCATGAGCGAATGGCGGTGCGGGCTCGACGGACCTGGTGGTCTACTCTCGCACCTACTTTCTATGTTTCTATGTTTCTATGGACAGGTGACATTTTGGGTCGGGACCCTTCTTCGGACATTTGCGGGGGGGAGCTGGAAAAGAGATGAGGTTGGGACAAAGCCTGACAAGTGATAGGTGGATAGACGCAACATGCTGGAGTAACTCAGTGGGTCAGGTCAGGCAGCATCTCTGGTGAAAAGGAATAGGTGACGGTTCGGGTCGACCCGAAACATCACCTATTCCTTATCTCCAGAGATGCTGCCTGACCTGCTAAATTACTCCAGCATTTGGTGTCTATCTTTGGGGTAAACCAGCTTCTGCAGTCCTTCCTATACAAGTGATAGGTGGAAACAGGTGAGGGGGAGGTTTGATTGGAGAGATGAGTGAATTAGGTGGCAAAGACTGGAGGTGAAAAGAACATAACAGGTGTCAGATAAGGAGAGAAGAGGAGTAAAATGGAGATGCAAGGAAGTGCAGGTGCTGGAATCTCGAGTGACACACAAAGTGCGAGAGTAATTCAGAAGGTCAGGCAGCATGTGTGTGAAATACTTCTTTAAATCTCCTACACTCCTCCCCTTTACAGCTTCTCATCCCCTACTTGGGAGTGACAATCAGGGCAGACAATGTGGTCGTCCTGCCGAAGAAAGAATGCCATTAAACGGGAAAGAGAGCACAAAAAACAACAATGATCTTACAGGATCTGGAGGGTTTGAGTTACAGGGAGAGGCTGGGACACAAAGTGCTGGAGTAACTCAGCAGGTCAGGCAGCATCCCCGGAGAACATGGATAGGTGACATTTCGGGCTGGGACCCTTCTTCAGACTCGTGTTGCGAGGACTCCTGCCCATAGAATAAGGCCCTGAGCTGGAGGCAATGGAAGAAATCCCAGATATAAAGGCTCTGAAATAGGGTCTAGACCAGAAGCATCACCTATCCATGTTGTCCAGGGATGCTGCCTGACCTGCTGAGTTACTCCAGCACTTTGTGTATTTACCAGCATCTGAAATTCTTTGTTTCTATATTCTGGATAAAGATTTGCCTGGTTAGCTGGGCTGTTTGATAGGTTAGGTTATTGTTTATTGTTAGTTTATTGTCACGTGTACTGAGCAACAGTGGAAAGCTTTTTGTTTGCATGCTATCCAGTCAACAGAAAGACTACACATGATTACAATCAAGCCGGCCACAGTGTACTGATACAGGATGAAGGGAATAAGGTTTAGTGCAAGGTAAAATCCGATTAAAGATACTCCGAAGGTCTCCAAAGAGGCAGGTGATAGGTCAGGACCACTTTTTCGTTGGTGATGGCGTGGTTCATTGTGTCCATGTGTACAGTGCTATGAGTCTGTGACTGAGTATGCGGGCTTCACCGAAGAGTAGTTGCAACCAAGAGAACATCCCACTCTGTTTATTGAGATAGCTGCCTTAAAATAACAGTTGCATTATTTTGCTGCTAATACTAAATGCGTTGCAATATTAACCCTGCAGATTCCAAGAGTCAGGTTGAACCTGATCAAATCCAGATATATCTTTGGGTCATCTCTGAAAACGATGGGCCAACATCTTTGGATCCTAGATGTCTAACGAGAGTGTATCACAGTGCTGTGGACACCACTCGAGACATTGCTTCCGGACTTTTTGGACCGCTTCTAATCTGCAAGGGACGCTCTTTGGATGCCCGGAATTTACAGGTGAAGTAGCATTAATCTGTCACCTTTTACTGTATAAACTGGTGGCGGCATGGTGGCACAGCAGGTAGAGTCGCTGCATCACAGCACCAGAGACCCGGGTTCGATTCCGACTACGGGTGCTGTCTGTACGGAGTTTGTACATTCTCCCTGTGACCATATGTGTTTTTAGAGAAGGCAGGTACAGGATACTGAGTTGGAAGGAAAGCCATGATCATATTGAATGGCGGAGCAGGCTTGAAGGGCCGAATGGCCTACTCCTGCACCTATTTTCTATGCTTCTAAACACTAACTTACTTGGTGTAAAGAACACAAAGTGCTGGAGTAATGGCAGCCCAGTGGCGCAGCGGTATAGTTGCTGCATTACAGCACCAGAGACCTGGGTTTGATCCTGACTACGGGTGCTGTCTGTATGGAGGTGGTACGTTCTCCCTGTCACCACGTGTGTTTTCTCCGGGTACTCCGGTTTCTTCTGGAATTTTCTCCATAATGGACTTCTGTAATTTGAACCTTGTGTTAGGATAGAACTCGTGTACAGGTTTCCGTGATCGGCACAGACTGGGTTGGCCGAATGGCTTGTTTCCAGCCTGGATCTCTAAAAAAAAATAAAAATCAAATAAGCTCAGCAGGTCAGGCATCCCCCCTGGAGAAAATGAATAGGCACCATTTCATGCTGGGATTCTTCTTTGGACTGATGGACACAAACCTACTTGCTGACTTGTTGTTGCTCATGCTAATGTTTGTCATTTTATAATTAGAGAGAACAGTTTGGTGTGTTCTAGTGACACAAGAGGACTTTTCCCAATTAAGGTCAGTCCGCCAGCCAACTAAAAACGCTGTTTGACAAATTAATTGAGAAATAGTGTATCTTAAGAGTCAAAGTCTATACAACTCCAAGTTCAATAAATGAACAGGAAGAAATAGATGCATACGTTGAATTTGTAATCACTACGTTTCCTAAAGTTCATAAACATTTGACATATTCTGTTTCCACACACTGCAACAAGTAGAGCTGCTGCCTCACAGCGTCAGAGACCCGGGTTCGATGCTGACCTCAGGTCTGTCTGTGTGGATTTTCCACGTTCTCCCCGTGACCGCGTGCGTTTCCTCCAGGTGCGCCGGTTTCCTCCCACATCCCGAAAACACGCAGGTTTGCAGGTTAATTGGTGAATTAAGTTTCTGGTGTTGTAAGGCAGCAATTCTACTGCTCCACCACTGTGCCTTGGTCAAGTTGCTGTAGAGCTGTCTTTTTGTAACCTTTGAAGATCTGATGTTTCTCTCTGTTCTGTTTAGATAAGAGTGGATCAAGAGCAACGCATCATATTTGCAGCAATTGATGAAAACCAAAGCTGGTACATTGATGAGAACATTCAGTCGTGCTTGCAACCATCCAGTGTTGACACCACAGACCCTGAGTTTTATGAATCAAACATCATGTACAGTGAGTACAGGTGCATGGGAAGCTATTTCCATCTTTCGTTGGTAGTGCATCTTGACTTGGAGTGTGCTCTCGTGATTTTGTCCAGGTTAAAGGAAGCGCTGGTCCACCAGTTACTGCAAAATTGGTGGTGGACCTGTATTACTATACGTAAGCACATCTTAGATACAGTACAAGTGTATAGAAAAGTACACTGAAACAGTATACAAGAGTCGCCAGGTTTTCAACATTTTCAAGTCCCAGTTGTTAGTGCAGAGTTTCCTAACCTGACCATGAAGGCCTGTTGTCCTGGCGCCATTATCATTACATTTTAAGGCAAGCATTTATATTTTGATGCATGCCATTGTGTTTCCTCCATATAAGCTCTGAACTACATAGACTTGGGGGCATTGGTTTTGTCTTTTTGCACTATTATTGTTTGTATTTGTGTGTGTGTACATGCACGCGTGCACACACATACACACACGCACGCACACACACACACACACATGCACACATGCGCGCACATGCACACACACGCACACCCACACACACACACACACATGTATACACAATGAACTTTTTTTTCTCGTTTATTATATTGCTTACAGAGTACTATGTTTACATATTCTGTTGTGCTGCTGCAAATAAGAGTTTCATTGTTCTATCTGGGACACATGACAATTAAACACTCTTGACTCTTGTGTGTTTACAGCAATAAATGGTTTTGTGTATGAAAGCAAAGAGGCGTTGCCGTTCTGTGAAGGGGATATCACCTACTGGCACGTGTTCAGCATCGGTTCTCAGGACCGCATGCTGTCAATTAATTTTCACGGACACACCTTCAACCACAGAAAGATGAATGAAGACGTGATTCATCTCTTCCCTTTATCTGGCGAAACTGTGAGCATGCTGATGGACAATTCGGGTGAGCTCATCTTTTATTGTGCTGTTGACCATACCAAGTGCATATTCGTATCAGTCCTCTTTGGCATATAGCACGGAAACAGGCCCTTTGGCCCAACATGCCCATTCTGACCAAGATGATCCATTTATACTAGTCCCATCTGTCTGCGTTTAGCCCATATTCCTCTAAACCTTTACTATGCATGTACCTGTCCAAATCTATTTTAAATGTTGTTATAGTATTTGCCTCAACTAATTGCTCTGGCAGCTCGTTCCATTTACCCACCACCCTCTGCATAAAAAAAGTTGCTCCTCGGGTTCCTATTAAATCTTGCCCCTCTCATCTTAAACCTCTGTCCTCTGGTTATTGATTCCCCTACTCTGGGTAAAAGACTGTGCATTCACCCTATCTATTCCTCTCATGATCTTATGCACCTCTATAAGATCACCCCTTATCCTGCTGTGCTCCAAGGAATAAAGTCCTAGCGTAGACAACCTCTCTCTATAGCACAGCCACTCGAGGTCTGGCAACATCCTCGTAAATCTCCAGCTAAACAACATCTTTCCCATGACATGGTGACCAAAACTGAACACACTCTTGACTCCTGAAGTTGGGAGTTCATGTACAGTTGTAAATGTCATTGATGGGGCCACATTTAGAGTATGGCCACATTTACAACTGTACATGAACTCCTAACTTCAGGAGTCAAGAGTGTGTTCAGTTTTGGTCACCATGTCATAGGAAAGATGTTGTTAAACTGGAGGAGATTTACGAGGAAGTTGCCAGTTCTCGAGTGCCTGTGCTATAGAGAGTCAAGAGTGTTTTATTGTCATATGTCCCAGACAGAACAATTACATTCTTATTTGCAGCAGCACAACAGAATATGTAAACATAATAATACTCTGTAATCAACACACATGTATGCATGCACACACACGCACACACACGCGCACACACACGCACACGCACACACACGCGCACACACACACACACACACGCGCACACACACACACACGCGCACACACACACACACACAGGCGAACTGGCCAGGGTGTCAGCTTGCCCGATGGCAAGTGGGCCCGTGATGAAGTGGGCCCCCTATATCAAGTGGGCCCCTTTGTCTCCTGGCAATCAATATTTTTAGACCCAGTCCGCCACTGCACACACACACACACACACACACACACACACACACACACACACACACACACACACACACACACACACACACACACACACACACACACACACACACACACACACACACGCACCTCGATACTGACTGATGAAGACCAATGTGCCAAAAGCTCTCTTGACCACTCTATCCACCTGTGCCACCACTTTCAAGGAACTATGTCCCTACACACCTAATCACTCTGCTCTACAACACCCCGAGGGCCTTGTCGTTCACTGTGAAGGTTCTGCTTTAGTTTGACTTCCCATGTTTCATCCCTGTGCAGCACTGAGTGTTCTGGTTTACTGCCGGTCTTGAGATGCAGTGTTGGGTTTTGCAGGTGAGTGGCTTCTCAGGCCGCTGAGCACACAGCCGAGGACCTACGGTATGAGGATGAGAATTAAAGTCTACCAATGCGATGACGATGTAGTCTTACACCCACTGGTCTTTTTCAAGATTGAATACGAGGGAGACAAATTCCTGGTAGATGTCAGTGAGGATGAGGACGACCAGGAATTAGATGCAGAGACTCTGGAATTACTGAAAGAACTCGGTATGCGGTCGTTCAAAAATTTGCAGGAAAACACTGAAGGAGAAGATATTCTCCAATTTATTGAAGGGGATTCAACAGAGCACAACACTGTTGCATTCAAGGAAGAAGCTATGCCATATCCAAATGGAACTCAGAGTAGAACATCCATCAATGCAAGTAAACCAATCAATTTGACAAATGAAGGTGTAGGGGATGACTTGGATTATTCTGAAGAGGACAACATTGAAGAATCTGTTAAACTAAATGAAAGTTCAACTGTGGAACCAACAACAACAGAAGCACTCAGTGAAGTGACACCATTAGCTGAATCATATGGATCCGATTCACGACCTCTGAATTCCACCTCAACAAATACTCTTTTAAGCCACAATATGCAGAGCATGGTGGAAGAAACAACCAGCTTGGAGACTCCTACCAAAGACAATGATACAAGGGATGACACTAAAGGACCTGAAGATACTGAATCAATGGCAGCCATCGACAGTACCACTTTCTTACTGAACATGAACGACACAGACATCCTGCTTAGTCTCCCAGAGCAGATTCCTGAATGGACATTAAGGCACAGTAATAATTCTCAGCTAAGTGCAGAGAGTGCAAGTTACGCCAACACTGCTGATGGCGAGGGAGAAGAAGTGTCTGCTTCAGTTCCGCAAGGAAATAGCTCAGGAAGAAATCGTCAAAAAGGCAACGTTGAAAATGTGATTGTACGAGGCAATGAGGATGCTGTAGAAGTAAATCCTGACGGTGGAATCGGGGGCCAACAGGAAGTCATCAAAGGGGTTGCAGTCAAAACGGGTGGAGGTGCTGAGTTAGGATTGGTTCATGAATCAATGTCAGTCGAAGACAATCAGGCAATTGAGGAGGCACTCATCCAGCGTGCTGTGAATAAGACAGAGAACATCACAAATAATGGAAGCACAAGTGAAGCAACGACTAATGGTGAGAAGAAGGTTTCACTAAGTCAAGTATCCAGCGAGACTCTACAACGTTTCACAGATACCTCAGAAGACTCAAGTACAGAGACCAGTGGAGATTCTGAGAAGAATAATTTGTTCAGTCAAGTGTCCAGTGAGGTTCCAAACCATTTTACTAATACCTCGGAAGAGTCAAGTCTGGAGAGCAGTGAAATTCGTGAAAAGGTGTTTATTTTCTTAAAGAAAAATGTAGAAGACAAGCACAGGGTTCGATTTCAGGGAACACCTTTAAAACCCAAAGGGAATCATCTGACCTACCAAGTGGAAGAAAGAGGCGTTCGTGTGTCCAAGGTAAAAAGTTTGAAAAGGTACATAAAAGACTCAGTAAAAGATAACTCTAGACAAATGCTCAAAACAGTGGAAAACACGAGAAGGAAAGCTGCAGCTGAAATGATGCTGAAACGCAGAAATATAATGAAGAAGCAGCTGTCACCAAGAGGATTCAAGCCTGGGATGAAACAACAAATTCATATTCCCATGGGCAAAAAACAGTTTTCACCAAGGGGGTTTAAACTCATGCAAAAACACTCTGTAATCTATCAAGATGACACTTCCAGGAGTATCATCATTGGAGTTCCCAAGCTCAACCACCGAGGCACTCTTGATTACGACGAATACATTGCAAACGTAGAGGTAAACCCTCTTGGAGCTGTGTTGGAAAATGAGGAGAAGACCGATTTAGATTCTGTAAGCCCTTATACCCACGACAAACGCGCTCATTCAGAATTGTCCCGGGATCCAGAGATGATTGTGGAACATTACTTACGTAGCCACAGTGGGAATGTGAGGCGGTATTTTATAGCTGCAGAGGAAGTTTATTGGGATTATTCCAGGAATGCAATGTAAGTTTGGAATCTTATCACCATTTCTAATTGTTTTTGCTTTTTTTGTCCCATTTTGTCATGTTGTAAATTAGTTTAGTTTAATTTATTGTCACACGAACCGAGGTACAGTGGAAAGCTTTTGTTGTGTGCTAACCAGTCAGAGGCAAGGCAATACATGATTACAATCGAGCCATCCACAGTGTGCAGATACATGATAAAAGGAATAACGTGAATAATGTTTAGTGCAAGATAAAGTCAGTAAAGTTTGATCAAACATTCGATCAAACATAGAGTCAGAAGAAGGTTTTCGGCCCGAAACGTTGCCTATTTCCTTCGCTCCATAGATGCTGCTGCACCCGCTGAGTTTCTCCAGCATTTTTGTGTACCTTCGATCAAACATAGTTCAGGACTGCTCTCTAGTTGTGGTAGGATGGTTCATTTGCCTGATATCAGCTGGGAAGAAGCTGTCCCTGAATCTGGAGGTGCGCATTTTCACACAAGTCTCAACGCTTGATTATGCTGCTGGCCTTGCCGAGGCAGCGTGAGATATAAATGGAGTCAATAGAAGGGAGGCTGGTTTGTGTGATGTGTCTGGGCTGAGTCCACAATCCTCTGCAATTTCTTGCGGTCTTGGATGGAGCTGTTCCCAAACCAGAATTCCCCAAATTAGATCAGATCGACATCCTACACAAAGACCATTTAAACATTTGCTAACATTCTGATGTTGTCTCTTTCATTGTCATTTGCTACATTAAAGGTGCTCAAAAACAGGTTGATCAGACAGTTAGCAACTTGGTGTCAAGACAGATTAACATTCTGCATTGCTAATTAATTTTCAGAATTAATTGCAGTGTTGCTGCTCAGCTAAGGAATTATTCTAAAAGAAATAGCTTTACTATTATCTGATGTTAATGTACATCTACACTCATCAAGGTATTGGAAACAAAAAACATGAAACAAAATCTTAGCTCCTGACAGAATGTGTTGCAAGGAACTGCAGATGCTGGTTTATACCAAAGATAGACACAAAGTGCTGGAGTAACTCAGCGGAGTTCCGACCCAAAACGTCACCCATCCTTTTTCTCCCAAGATGCTGCCTGACCCGCTGAGTTTCTCCAGCACTTTTCGTCTATCTTCAGCTTAATTCCTGAATTTAATCTCTAAGCTAAATATTTCATAGTTTTTAAAACTTAAACGGAAAGGCTTTACAGGTTTAAAGACTTATGAAACGTTAAAGTTTTAAACTTTAAAAGTTTAAAGCGCCATCAAACATAAAGAGGAGGAATCAGACTTCTCATGACCATAATTGTAGCAGTCAAGTTGTGCAACTTATATACAACATAAAGACCAAAATGAAGAAGGTAAACTTAAACGGTGTTAATTGATCCTATATCAGTGTATTTGCAAACTGCTTTGTTTATTGCAGTTTTTTCTCTTTTGATCACTAAACTCCTTGTAATTGAAGATGTAAATAGTTGGAAAGACCATGTCATAGGAGCAGAAGGGGCAGGAGATTGCAACCTTCACGTGGTCCGCCCTGTTTCGACGAATGCAATCAACCTGATGTGCACATTCAAATAAGATCAAATAGAACAAGTTGTCCTACAACTTTAGGATATGCACGCACGCCATACGCAAGAAGAAGATAGGAGCAGAATTAGGCCATTTGGCTCATTGAATCTACTCTGCCATTCAATCATGGCCGATCTATTTTTCCCTCTCAACCCCATTCTCCTGCGTTCTCCCTATAACCAGGCCCGGAAATAGCTATCAAAACATGGGGAGGGGCCGGGCCGGGGGGGGGACACAATTTCTTGGCGGCCGCGCGCGCATGCGCACACACTCACACACACACACGAGGCTTCGGAGGCTTCAGCCATGGGCCCTGTGGACGATAATTACAGGAATGATGGCCCAGGCTTACGGCCAGCGCGGAGAAGCAGCGCTAAATGCAGCTCAACTCTGCCTGTCTTGTCGGTTAACCTACAGCCCTGCCTGGACTGACGGGACACCAGTCCGGAGCTGTGGAGCTAGCGCTGCTTCTCCGCGCTGGCTGTAAACCTGGGCCGTCGTTCCCACCAGGACGTCTCCCTCCTCCAATCACCGCGTTCTATCCTCAGTCCCACCTCCCTACTTTCGCCTCTGACCGACACCTCCCTCCTAGAATCATTGCGCTGATCAACATATCCCGCCCCCATTGCCTGCTGAACGACGTCTCTCTCGTCCAATCGGCGCCCTCGATCATCAGTCCCACCTCCACTCTCGCGGAAAGCGGAGATTTCACCGGGTTTTTAAATCCGGAATACAAAAAATGGGGGGGATCGACCCCCACCTCTCAAAACGGGGGGGGGGGAGGGGGGTTGTCCCTCCTGGCCCCCCCGTGATTTCCGCCCCTGCCTATAACCATTGACGTCTTCACTTGTCAAGAACCTATCAATCTCTGCTCTTTGGCAATGAATTCCACAGATTCACCATCCTGGGACAGCAGTGGTGCAGCGGTAGAGTTGCTGCCTCACAGCGCCAGAGACCCGGGTTCAATCCTGATTATGGGTGTTGTCTGTATGGAGTTTGTACGTTCTCCATGTGACTGCGTGGGTTTTACCCGGGTGCTCCAGGGTGTTTCCACGCTGTATCTTTACACTAAACAAAACTAAACTCTGGCTCAAGAAATTTCTCTTCATCTCCATTATGAAGATACGTCCTTTGATTCAGAGACTGTGCGTCAGGTTCTAGACCCTCTCATTAGTGGAAACATCCTTTCCATGTCCACTCTCTGTAGTCCTTTCATCATCCGTTAGGTTTCAATTCAGTGAAACTGCATTCTAAATCTCAAAGTCATTTCCATGCCCAGAGCAGGGAGATTATATTTGCAGGTGTGTTTCATTCATACTAAGCTTCTAGCCCAAATCGTGTTAATTTATAACCCATCAGATAATAAAGAACTAAGATGGGTTAATCTTAAAGTGCCAAATTCTGCAAGATGTCAGCAGCTAGCAAGTCTTTGTGATTAAAAGAGTTAAATCGTATTTTAAAAGACATGCACAAAATTTACATGATATCGAATATTGAAGAAAATTAATGTGCTATTATATGTGCAGAAATGGGGCTGCACAGTGGCGCTGTGGTAGAGTTGCAGCACCAGAGACCCGGGTTCGATCCTGACTATGGGCGCTGTCTGCACGGAGTTTGTACTTTCTCTCCGTGACCTCGTGGGTTTTCTCGGGTGCTCCGGTTTCTTCCCACACTCCAAAGACGTACAAGTTTGTAGGTTAATTGGCTTTGGTTAGAATTGTAAATTATCACTAGTGTGTAGGATAGTTCTTGTGTTTGGGGTGATCGCTGGTCGGCACGGACAAAGTGGGTTGAATGGGCCTGTTTCTGCGCTGTATCTCTAAAGTATATTATATATTATCTCTAACTGTATAGTATAGTATATAGAATAGTATAACTATATAGTATAACTACATAATATCTCTAAAATATGTCTTTAAACTGTATCTCTAAACCTATGTTATATTTGCTGACCCAATTTACATTTTGCATGACATATTGAATGATAGTCTATTCTTTGTGTTCTGTCATTCTAATATGCTAGGAGAGATTTTGTGGGTTCCACACAGCAAAGGAATACTCGGTACAAAAAGGTCATATTTCAAAGATATACAGACGCCTTCTTTGAGACTCGTTACACACACGGAGAACGGGAGGACCACTTGGGAATTCTTGGACCAGTCATCAGAGCAGAAATCAACGATGTCATCAAGGTGTGCAATAATATTTTAATCATAATTTACATTGGTAATACTTTAGCCGGAGGGAAGGACCTCGTGATCCACTGATCTATCTCTCCCTCTCAACCCCACACTCCTGCTTTCTCTCCATAACCCCTGACACCCTTACTAATCAAGAATCTGTAAATTTCCAGAAAAATATCCATTGACTTGGGCTCCACAACCATCTGTGGCAATGAATTCCACAAATTCACCACCCTCTGACTAAAGAAATTTATCCTCATGTCCTTTCGAAAGGTACATATTTTTTATTCTGAGGCTATGGCCTCTGGTCCTAGACTCTCCCACTAATGGGAATATCCTCTCCACATTCATTCTATCCAGGCCTTTCATTATTTGGTAAGTTTCAATGAAGTTTCCCCTCATCCTTCTAAATCCTTCCAAAAGATAGGGTGTTCCGAACAGTGAAATTGCATTGCAGTGATTTATTGTAATTACTAATTTGACTGTATTGAGCAATGTGAATTATTATTTATAACATAAATTAATGCCAGAAATACTCAATAGTTCAGGCAGAATCTGTGGTGAGAACCAGAGAGAATACTGCAACCGCAAGAAATGCAACACCTGTCCCTTTACCTCCCCCCTCGACTCCATTCAAGGACCCAAGCAGTCGTTCCAGGTGCGACAGAGGTTCACCTGTATCTCCTCCAACCTCATCTACTGCATCCGCTGCTCTAGATGTCAGCTGATCTACATCGGTGAGACTAAGCGGAGGTTGGGCGATCGTTTCGCCGAACACCTCCGCTCGGTCCGCAAGAACCTACCTGACCTCCCGGTGGCTCAGCACTTCAACTCCCCTCCCCCCCCATTCCCAATCCGACCTCTCTGTCCTGGGTCTCCTCCATTGCCAGAGTGAGCAACACCAGAAATTGGAGGAACAGCACCTCATTGGGGAGCCTGCATCCGGAGGGCATGAACATTGAATTCTCACAATTTTGTTAGCCCTTGCTGTCTCCTCCCCTTCCTTAGCCCTCGAGCTGTCTCCTGCCATCCCCCATCCCTCGGGCTCCTCCTCCTCCTTTTTCCTTCCTTCTGCCCGCCACCCCCCTATCAGTCTGAAGAAGGGTTTCGGCCTGAAACGTTACCTATTTCCTTCGCTCCATAGATGCTGCTGCACCCGCTGAGTTTCTCCAGCATTTTTGTGTACCAGAGAGATTACTTGTAAGTTGCTGGAAAGAACTATCTTTAGTGCATCCTACTCACTGAGTACTTTAGGCCATTTCACTAGCTTTAACTAGCTTCAATAAAAATTACACTAAATGCTGGAGTAACTCAGCAGGTCAGGCAGCATCTCTGGAGAACATGGGTAGGTGAAGTTTTGGATTGGGACACTTTTTCAGAAATTAACAATTTAGTTTTAGAGATACAGCGTGGAAGCAGACCCTTCGGCCCATCAAGTCCACACCGACCATTGATCACCCATTCATGCTAGTTATCCCACTACACACTAGGTGCAATTTACAGAGGCTAATTAACCTATATACCTGCATGTCTTTGGGATGTGGGAGGAAACCCACGTGGTCACAGGAAGAACGTGCAAACTCCACATACCAGACAGCACCCGAGGTCAGGATCAAACCCAGGTTTCTAGCATTGTGAGGTAACGGCTCTACCAGCTGCGCCACTGTGCCCCCATTCATTACTTTTTATGAAACAATCCAGCTTGATCATCAGGCATTCCCTTCCCATTACAATCGAACCTAGGACTCTGGCCCTGTGAGGCAGTGGCTCTACCACTGCGCCACTATGGTGCCCTTTACAACACCTAGTATCATCTCGATTGATAACCCATACGTGTGCTTATTCATCAGGTTATGTTCAAAAATTTAGCTTCAAGGCCCTACTCCATTCACGCACACGGAGTGTCGTATGAAAAATCCTCGGAAGGGATGACGTACGAAGACTTCTCTACAGATTGGTTTAAATCAGACGATGCTGTTCCTCCAAATGCCACGTATACCTACGTATGGAATGTGCCACCTCGGTCTGGCCCTGAAGATACGGATTCCGTTTGCAAGCCCTGGGTCTATTATTCTAGCGTAGACTTTGTGAGTGTTCTCCAATGGAAACAACTTCAATGATTCTTGGCAATTTGAATTTAGTTAAGTTTGGAGATACACCACGGAAACAGGCCCTTCGACCCACACTGACCATCCGCACCGAGTCCGCACCGACCATCGATTCCCACTCACTAACACTATTCTACACACACTGGATACAATTTACAATTATACCAAGCCAATGAACCCACAAACCTGGATGTCTTTTGAGTGTGGGAGTAAACCTGGTGAAAACCCACGCAGGTCATAGGGAGAACGTACAAACCCCGTACAGACAGTACCCGTAGTCAGGGTAGAACCTGGGTCTCTCGTGCTGTAAGGCAGCAACTCTACCGCTGTGCAGCCCCCACCCTGCCGCCCTGAATTGCAGAAGGAAAAATACATTTATTTAATTTTACAAACGCTTAAAGTATTGTTTCTTTCCTTACAGGGGAAGGATATTAATTCAGGTTTGATTGGACCTCTTCTGATCTGCCGGAATGGGACATTGTCACCCGTTGATGACATCCCCAAAGATGCTCCTGAATTTATTTTTCTGTTTAATACTTTCGATGAAACCAAAAGCTGGTACCTTAACGACAGCACAAGACAAAGATGTAATGGCGACTGTGAGATGAGTGATGAAGATTCGGATTTTATACAACGCAATACATTTCATGGTACTCATTCCTTTCTTCTGTATTCAGATACCTTTTAAGTTTAACACACTTTCTGTGGCCACAGTGTCACCATTGCTAATGTTAGGAGAAAATCACCATTGGACTCATAGTCATAGAATCTTACACTGTGGAAATAGGACTTTTGGCCCAACTTGTCCACACATGTCCCAACTACACTTGGCAGCATGGTTATGCAGCAGTAGAGTTGCTGCCTTACAGCGCCAGAGACCCAGGTTCGATCCTGACCAAGGGTGCTGTCTGTATGGAGTTTGTAACCATAGTGGGATACAGCAGGGATTGCTGGTTGGCGTGGACCTGGTGGGCTGCAGGGCCTGTTTCCGCGCTGTATCTCTAAAGTAAACTAAGTTAAACTAAACACCAGTCCCATCTGCCTGCATTTGGCCCATTTCCCTCTAAAGCTGATCTATCCATGTATCTGTCTAAATGTCTCTTAAACTTTGTGATTCTACCTGCCTCAACTACCTCCTCGATCTATTCCTCTCATGGAATAATAATCAACAATTAGCTCAGTGATTTAATGCTGATGAGTATTTTTTTGGTGACCACTTATCTTCTGCATTAGGGGATATCAGCTACAGGGAGAGGTTGTACAGACTTGGATTGTTTTCTCTTGAACCCTGGAGGTTGAGAAGGGACCTGATGGAAATATATACAATTATGAGAAGCATAGACACGGTAGACAGTTAGAACCTTGGAAATATCAAATGCTGGACGGCGTACAGTAGCTTTAAGATGAGAGGAACAACGTTTAAAGGAGATGTGCAGGGCACGTTTTTACATAGAGGGTGGTGAATGCCTGGAATGTGCTGCCAAAGATGGCGGTGGAGGCAGATATGACAGTGGTGTTAACTTTTGAATAGGCACATGGATATGGAGGGATATGGATTATGTGCAGACAGATAAAAGTTGGCATTATGGTTGGCGCAGACAATGTGGACCGTAGGGCCTGTTCCTGTGCTGCAATGTTCTCTGTATGTTCTATATGTTAGCCTTCTGGATTATCTTCCCATCAAACTCTCCCTGCACCCAGATGCACAAACATCTGTTATGCCCCATATCTGAGGATGGGCGTGCTGGCATTGGAGAGGGTCCAGATGAGATTTACGAGAATTATCCCAGGAATTCATCGGTTAACATAGAATGAACATTTGACGGCACTAGGCCTATACTCGCGGAATTTATAAGGATGAGGGGAACCCTCATGGAAACTTAACACATTGTGAAAGGCCTGTATAGAATGGATGTGGAGAGGATGTTTCCTCCAGTGGGAGAGTCTAGGACCTGAGGCCATAGTCTCAGAATAAAAGGACTTCCTTTTAGAAAGGAGATGAGGAGGAATTTCTTTAGTCAGAGGGTGGTGAATCTGTGGGATTCATTGAACCAACACCTTGATTAGCAAATTTGCAGATGACACAAAGCAGGGTGGCAGTGTGAACTGTGAGGAGGATGCTATGAGAATGCAGGGTGACTTGAACAGGTTGGGGGAGTGAGCAGATGCATGGCAGATGAAGTTTAATGTGGATAAATGTGAGGTTATCCACTTTGGTATCAAAAACAGGAAGGCAGATTACTATCTAAATGGCGTCAAGTTGGGAAAGGGGGAAGTACAATGGGATCTGGGGGTCCTTGTTCATCAGTCTATGAAAGTAAGCATGCAGGTACAGCAGGCAGTGAAGAAAGTGAATGGCATGTTGGCCTTCATAACAAGAGGAGTCGAGTATAGAAGCAAAGAGGTCCTTCTGCAGTTGTACAGGGCCCTAGTGAGACCACACCTGGAGCATTGTGTGCAGGTTTGGTCCCCTAATTTGAGGAAGGACATTCTTGCTATTGAAGGAGTGCAGCGTAGGTTTACAAGGTTAATTCCCAGGATGGTGGGACTATCATATGCTGAGAGAATGGAGTGGCTGGGCTTGTACACTCTGGAATTTAGAAGGATGAGAGGATATCTTATTGAAATATATAAGATTGTTAAAGGTTTGGACACGCTAGAGGCAGGAAACATGGTCCCGATGTTGGGGGAGTCCAGAACCAGGGGCCACAGTTTAAGAATAAGGGGTAAGCCATTTAGAAAGGAGACGAGGAAACACTTTTTCTCACAGAGAGTTGTGAGTCTGTGGAATTCTCTGCCTCAGAGGGCGGTGGAGGCTGGTTCTCTGGATACTTTCAAGAGAGAGCTAGAGAGGGCTCTTAAAGATAGCGGGTAAGGGGATATGGGGAGAAGGCTGGAACGGGGTACTGATTGGGCTTGATCAGCCATGATCACACTGAATGGCGGTGCTGGCTCGAAGGGCCGAATGGCCTCATCCTACACCTATTGGCTATTGTCTATTGACAGGATTTCCAGTTCATAATAGTGTTGCAAATTGGTTAGATGTTACATTTCGATGAATTTCCTGTCTTCTCTCACCTCCAACTGCCTCACACTGTTAGAAAGGGCTTTTAGAATGGCATAACGATTCTTTTTTTTACAATTAAATGAAAACCCACGCAATATACTTTGAGCGCTATTTATCTCTCCTGTAATTTACTGGGGAGATTACTCCTGCAGATTTTCCTATCTTTACTAACAACCCGCAACTTATTTCAAGTAACGTGCCACTAAAATCGATGATTGTCCATTTAGATTGTAAACACATTTCATTCAGTATTTTGAAAGTTTTGGGCAGCACGGTGGCACAGCGGTAGAGTAGCTGCATGACAGCGCAGAGACTCAGGTTCGATCCTGACTACAGGTGCTGTCTGTACGTAGTTTGTACGTTCTCCCTGTAAACGCGTGGGTTTTCTCCTGGAGTTACAGTTT
Source organism: Amblyraja radiata (assembly GCF_010909765.2). Lineage (NCBI taxonomy): Eukaryota > Metazoa > Chordata > Chondrichthyes > Rajiformes > Rajidae > Amblyraja > Amblyraja radiata. Next base: position 32,170,974 of record NC_045969.1, on the reverse strand, counting down.
CCTCCCACACTCCAAAGACGTGCAGATTTGTAGGCTAATTGACTTCAGTAAAATTGTAAACTGTCCTTTGTATGTGTAGGATAGTGTTAGTGTGCAGGGATCGGTGGTCGGTGCGAACTAGGTGGGCCGAAGGGCCTGCTTCCGCGCTGTATCTCTAAACTAATAAACTATACTAAAGATCACAACTTTCAGCCAACCAATGAATAATTTCATGATTTCTTACGAATAACATCTTTGCATTTCTAGCCATAAATGGGTTTACCAATGGCTCGTTAAGAGGCCTGGTGATGTTTGAGAAGGAACTGGTTCGTTTTTATTTGATTAACATGGGAAGCTCAGAAGAAGTGCATGCTATAAGTCTGGATGGTCACACGTTCATTGAAAAGATTGAGAACACACGCCATCGTCTGGGAGTTTACAACTTGTATCCAGGTAAGGCCCATCACTGCCATGTGGCATGACGTTTATGGACCTCCCCTCCTTCTGGACCTCCGCACCGTCGAATGGATCTATAAGAGGTGACACAAAGTGCTGGAGTAACACAGAGGGTCAGGCAGCAACTCTGGATAACATGGATAGGTGACGTTCTCCTGTGATGCTGCCGAGAGAACATATGGCCGTCTGAGCCTGAGATAGACTTGGGGGAGGGGGGTTAAAAAATGCGAAGGCTTCTTCATGCCTGAAAATCTTAGACGTGTGGTGTAAAGTTTGACACAGATAATGAGCACTGCACTCCCAACCCACCCCAGACCCCAGACTGAGCCAGCAACCCTGCTCCTCTCTGAGGTTCTCGATCTGCCTGAGAGTCCCATCACTAGACACCCTGAGTCATCATTTTATATACAATCATAAGATCTAGAACTTTAGGAGCAGAATTAGGACATTCGGCCCATCAAGTCTACTCCGTGTTTTAATCATGGCTGATCTATCTTTCCCTCTCAACCCCATTCTCTTTCCTTCTCCCCTTAACCTTTAACGCCATTACGAATCAAGAATCTGTCAATCTCCACCTTAAAAATACCCAATGATTTGGCCTCCACATCCATCTGCGGCAATGAATTCCACAGACTCACCACCTTCTGACTAAACAAATTCCTCCCCATCTCCTTTCTAAAGGTTCATAATTTTATTCTGCTATTCTCTCCCACTGGTGGAAACGTCCTCTCCATATCCACTCTATCCAAGCCTTTCACTGCCAGCCCCCTCTAAATTATTTCTAAATTCCAGCAAGTACAGGCCCATGTATGTGTGTGTGTGTGTGTGTGTGTGTGTGTGTGTGTGTGTGTGTGTGTGTGTGTGTGTGTGTGTGTGTGTGTGTGTGTGTGTGTGTGTGTGTGTGTGTGTGTGTGTGTAACATACAAACACATACACACACATATAACTGTTACAATTATATCTGTGTTACACAGATATAATTGTATATATATACATTATACTGTACATATATGCATGCATATACAATATATGCACCCATTTTATTTATTTATATATACACACACACACACACACACACACTCTTTTTTGTTTATTTATTTGTTTATTATCTGCTTTGATTGGATAGAATGCAAAACAAAGCTTTTCATAGTACCTTGGTACACATGCAATAATAAACGTAATGCTAAATTATTCCCTCCACAGATGCTGTCTAACTTGCTGAGATCCTCCAGCACGTTGTGTTTTACTCAAGTTTCCAACATCTGCAGTCTCACTGGGAGTCATCCCATGTTTTTACTAATCAAGCGTTTGTCCTAAAACCTACAGGTGCTTTTAGAACTGTGGAGCTGTATTCATCCAAGCCGGGCATATGGCTGTTACAGTGTGAGAATGGAGAGGATTACAAAGGAGGCATGCAGGCACATATGCTGATTCTATCTAAAGGTAATATAATATTGAAATAGTATATTTCATGATTTATGTTGTGTAATGCACACAATGTGCAGAGAAATATGTGAAATAAAGCTTAATATACAACTAAACTAAAGTAACACTAAATTCTGGGCACACAGTGACACAGCTGCAGAGCTGCTGCCTCCCGGATTCGATCGGGTGCTGTCTGTGTGGAGTTTGCACATTCTCCCTGTGACCATGTGGGTTTCCTCCGGGTGCTCCGGTTTCCTCCCATTTCCCAAAGACGTGCGGGTTTGTAGGTTAATTGGCTTCTGTAAATTGTCCCTAGTGTGCAGGGAGTGGATGAGAAAGTGAGTGAGAACGAGTGTGAACGGGTGATCCATTGGTCGGCATGGACTCGATGGACCAAAAGGCCTGTTTCCATGCTGTATCCCTAAACTAAAAATTCAAAATTGTATGTCAATCAGACTTCTGGCTGTGTGACCACTGCCAAATGCAAATTAAACAAAGGCGGGCAGAAAACTAAATACAGGTCCACTACCGATTTTCCGGCACCCTTGTTTCCAGAGCCTTGTTATACATTCCATAACCCACAGAGGTCATGGCCTTGGGGAGCTGAGACACCAGCTGCAAAGTTGGCCTTAGAAGTCTGGTATGGGGACGGATCTGCCTCGTCCGGCCGGGCCAGAGTTCCAGAGCCCTGGCAGCAAGGGGCAAATTTGACCCGCCGATCGCCCACGGAGTTTCCGATGAGGTAGAGATCGGCCGCCTCACCCAGCCTACTCACCACATTTTCGGGACAACTTCCAGATGGGGATTTCCAGTCCCATGTCCTGGTTCACCTACACCTGGACCTCTGGTCCCAGGTCCTGGCCCATCTACACATGGGCCTTTGGTGCCAGGTCCTGGCCACAGTGCCACAGTGCCGCTCCAAATGATTTTTGAAAGTTTGGACATTTTACACAGTACTGATAGGGCCAGTAGGAGGGTGAACCAGGGCAATTCCTCCAGCGCCTTCAGGTTCGGCTGCAGGGGCATCCCTGGGACACAACGATGGCCGGGCGAGGAGAGGGGCTTCAGTTCACGGGTACTGCTCCAGTCCATCAAGCACGCGGGCCAACCGGACTTTGGACTATGAATAATGGCGCCAAAAATGGCGGCATCTGCATGTGTAATATCTGCAAACACAGATGCATATGTGACTAAATAAAGCACTATTGAACGAGTTACGGGAGGGATTAATCAGGTACAAACCAATAGGGACTAAATACAAGGGTACAGCAGATAAAATTATTTTAACTCAATGCACGCTGCTTCCTTCCCAGGTTGTGATCGCCCACTGGGTTTGGTATCTGGAAGTATAACTGACTCACAGATCACGGCATCAGACCACGAGGGTAAGTGCATTGCCTCTGTTGCTTTCAGCAGTGCCACTTGAAAGGTAATAAACCGATATAAAAGGGTGGCACAGTGGTGCAGCTGGTAGAGCCACTACCTCACAGAACCAGCAACCCAGGTTAGATCCTGACCTTGGGTGCTGCCTATGCGGAGTTTGAATGTTCTCCTTGTGACTGCATGGGTTTCCTCTGGGTGCTCCGGTTTCATTCCATATCACAAAGACGTGTGGGTTTGTAGGTTAAGTCTCCCTCTGTAAATTGCCCCTAGGGAGTGGATGGGAAAGTGGGAAAACCTGGAACTAGTGTGAGCTGGTGATCGATGGTCAGCGTGGACTTGGCGGGCTGAAGGGTTTGTTTCCATGCTCCTGACTGCTCTCTTGTGTATTGTACCTATTCTACTGGCATTTGCGAGTTTTTACTTGGAATTTGTTATCCTTTATTAGATAAATGGGAGCCAAAGTTGGCTCGACTGCACAACAGTGGCATGGTCAATGCCTGGAGTGCGATGATGAACAACAAAAACTTACCTTGGATCCAAGTACGACCTCATTCTTACAAAGGAATACAATCTTTTCCTAAATCGCTAGTGGCCAATATTTATGCTTATAATCATTAATGAACATTTAGAAGTGATTGGTCATTGTATGAAGCACGTCTAAGAATGAATGTTTTCAAAAGCTATGTACACATACTTTTACACATAGAAGCAAGGAACTGTAGATGCTGGTTTACAAAAAAAGACACTAAGTGCTGGAGTAACTCAAGGGGCTGGACCACATCCGTGGAGGACGTGGATTGGCGCTTTTTCGGATTGGAGCCCTTCTTCAGCCTCGAATCAGGGCCTTAAGGTCATAAGGAATAGGAGTAGAATTAGGGCCATAGAATTGGGTTTCCCCCGTGTGCTCCATTTTCCTCCAACATCCCAAAGATGCGCGGGTTTGTAAGTCTATTGGCCCTCTGTAAATTGCCCTGAGTGTGTAGGAAGTGGATGAGAAAGTGGGATAACAGAAATAATGTGAATGGGTGATCGATGTTCGGCGTGGACTCGACGGGCCGAAGGGTCTGTTTCCACTTTGTATCTCTAAAGAAAACTTGGAAAATACTTATTCCTATAGAACCAATCACATAAATTAACGCCAAGTCTGCCACCAACAAGCAAATGCACCATCTAGGGCTTCTACCCGTTATCATTCAGTGACTGTATTTGTCTAATTCAACTTCAATAGATGTTTGCTTCTAAATAGATTCTACAAGCCTTCTAATAGACTGACTTCTGAAGAAGGGTATCAACTCAAAACGACATGTTCTCCAGGGGTGTTGCCAGACCCTCCGAGTTACTCCAACATTTTGTGTCTTTCCTTGGTGAACCAGCACCTGCAATTCCTTGTTTCTGCATCTCAAGAGAACATGGAGAGGAGACGTTTTGGGTCGGGATCCTTCTCTGGTCTTGGCGTCATGTTCAGCACAGACATTGTGGGCCGAAGGGCCGATTCTTGTCCTGTACTGTTTTAGGCAGCTGCATATGTGGTTTGACTCATAAAATTGCTATAAAAGGTTTCTCAACAGTTTTTGTAGTATCAGGTGTGCTTAATAACACAGCAAAAGTCTACCACAGTCAGACCACTGGAAAGGTCACATTTTCAAATCCTTAAAATATCCATTATTCCTTCATTATTCATCATAGACAAATAATTTTGGTGCCTAACCCCATGTTTTGGGGGTCTAGGAATTCAATTAGCATATTTAAATTATAGTAATGTGAGTACATAATTGTGAAATCCAAGATTGCGGACCAATATAGCGGCCAAGCTATGAAAATGCCCATTACTACTTCATCATTCATCATAGACAAGATGTCTGGCCCCATGTTTTGGGGACATAGGAATCCAATTAGCAGATTTAAAATATAGTGAAGTGATTACATTACAAAGTGATATCAAATCCCATAATACTTATTTCTGAAAAATAACTTTGATCCGCATCAGATTTACAAATAGTAATTGTCACACTCTTCCTCCTGTAAAGGCTGATTATGTGGATTCTCACATGACATGGTCCGCAAGTGGGCGTGCATGGTAGTCTGTGATTTCTGCAACTACACCGTCTTGTTCGTCAGGCAGTTGTGCAATTACAGTGGACCATCTGCAGGAGGCAGCACTTTTGTTGGTCATAACTGGCACAAACCGATTGTCCTCCAGTTTCCATCCTCAGTCCACCGCATTCATGTCACTCTCGTTGCCAATCCACGCCATGATCTGGTAATACACTCTAAGGCAATGATATTTAGTCGAGGGCTCGATAGGAGGGAGACATTCTGGATTAACAAATGAGTTGGCGCAAACGATTTGCTTGCTAAGAAGGTCGTGGCATCGTGACGCGTAAATGATGTCGCGCAAATGATGCCCAAGTGGGACAGGCCCTTAAATCTGTATCCTCCCCTATCAAGGTCGTGGGCTGATGTTGTGATGCCGTAATTGCAGCCTTGACAATGTCCACGTCTGCATCCCCTGATGCATTGATAATAGTGCAGCCCTGCTTCTGCAGTTTCTCAGTTACAAGTTCAATAAGTCCTAGTTTGTTACAAGGTCTGGAAAGGAAATCATCCTTTCTTCCCACAAACTCAGTATATGAATTGAAGTTGACGGTTGGGTGGGTGTTTTTCCAGCATCACTGATGCGTATTGTCTTTGATGGAAGGACCTTCGCTATAACCAACAAAAACTACGGTTGCTTTACCATAAGGTCGTATGGTAAAGTCGGCGTACGAGTTTGCAATGTCACCATTACTGTCACCCCTTTTCCATGGCAAGCGATGAAGCAGGGAGCCAGCGTCAAGGACATAATGTTCAGTTGGTGGAATAGAATCAATGACAGCTTTGTTTCATTCCATGCTTGAAAACTCAGCGACTACATGTGCTAGTTGGGGCTTGTCGGCTTTACAAAAGATTTCTTTGTCTTCAAATAGGTGGTGTAGGAAATGGGCTTAGCTCATAGCTCATTACATCTTCCAGTGAAAGGTCTCCGGTTTTGGACACAAATAAGAATCGTTGGAACAGCAGAGCAGGATCAATGGTTCGGCCTTGGGCAACTTTGATGTTGGACTCGAATGCAAGGGTTTTTGCGCGGTCTTTCTGTTTGAACGAGATCCCAAAAACTGTTTTTCCAACCATTTTTTCAACTATCTCGGGCTTCCAACATTCTCGAACCCATGCACATTCACATCCTCTTTGGCGACTACACCAGTAACAATGTTTCTCAGAGATGGGTCTGAAGAGAATGGCGTGCAAGTGGAAAGTTTTTCCTTGATCTTTTCCAAGTCAAAGTGATCTTGTTTCATCCTTTCTTCTGTTGATTCTCGGTGTTGCTCGCTGGTCGTGTAGGTGAGATCATTGAATTCATGCAGGTGTCATGTTTGTTTTTATGAGGCAGACCTATACTTGCACTGGAAAATATTCCTTTTTATGCTAATATTACACATAAAATGAATCTTGGATGCCAGCTTGAAAACTAGACCTATCCAGTGGTCTGACTGTGGTAGACTTTTGGTATGTAATTAAGCACATCTGATACTACAAAAAACCGTTGAGAAACCTTTTGTAGCAATTTTTTTAGGGTAAGGTGTTTTTTTGTCATAAATGCAGCCGCCTATTTTGTGTTCTATGCATAAACCTTTGGTGGACAATGCAATGAGGTTAGCATACAATCTGCGAAAGAACAGTAGATTAGCGTTCAAGAAGGAACTGCAGATGCTGGAAGATCGAAGGTACACAAAAATGCTGGAGAAACTCAGCGGGTGCAGCAGCATCTATGGAGCGAAGGAAATAGGCGACGTTTCGGGCCGAAACCCTTCTTCAGACTAGCCATAGTGCATATTTGCAATATATTTGGCACAACTGGGTTCAGCAACGTATTGATATCTGATGTCATTATTCCTGTCTGGTTCAGTCAATGTGTGTTCAATGTTGTGGTACCACAGGTGGACCTGGAGAGGCCAATTGTTGTCACTGAGATCTCCACCCAAGGAGCAAGTGCTTTTTTTGTACAGCAGTACATCAGGGCCTTTTACATCAAATACAGCGTGGATGGGAACAATTGGAAGTATTACAATGGAAACAGCAGGAGCTACAAACAAGTGAGTGTAAATTATAAAGTGTGAACGAGGGGAGGCGCGTGTGAAATTCTACTTCGAGTGACATCAGTTAGTGAGTGTGAATTAAAGTGAGTAAATTAAAGTAGCAAGCAACAAAGCTTTTCACTGTACCTTGGGAAACTAAACTCATAAGCAAAATGAAAGTAAATTATATATGTGAGTGTAAATTAAAATTATGATTATATAAGTAAAATGTATATATTGATATTAGTGGACAAAATTGTAGAGTGCTGACATGGATAGAGGAGTGGTTGGCAGACAGGAAACAAAGAGTAGGGATTAACAGGTCCCTTTCAGAATGGCAGGCAGTGGCTAGTGGGGTACCGCAAGGCTCGGTGCTGGGACTGCAGCTATTTACAATATACATCAATGATTTGGATGAACGGATTCAAAGTAACATTAGCAAACTTGCAGATGACACAAAGCTGGGTGGCAGTGTGAACTGTGAGGAGGATGCTATGAGAATGCAGGGTGACTTGGACAGGTTGGGGGAGTGGGCAGATGCATGGCAGATGAAGTTTAATGCGGATAAATATGAGGTTATCCACTTTGGTAGCAAAAACAGGAAGGCAGATTACTATCTAAATGGCGTCAAGTTGGGAAAAGGGGAAGGACAACAGGATCTGGGGGTCCTTGTACATCAGTCTATGAAAGTAAGCATGCAGGTACAGCAGGCAGTGAAGAAAGCGAATGGCATGTTGGCCTTTATAACAAGAGGAATCGAATATCGGAGCAAAGAGGTCCTTCTGCAGTTGTACAGAGCCCTAGTGAGACCACACCTGGAGTATTGTGTGCAGTTTTGGTCCCCTAATTTGAGGAAGGACATTCTTGCTATTGGGAGTGCAGCGTAGGTTTACAAGGTTAATTCCCGGGATGGCGGGGCTGTCATATGCTGAGAGAATGGCGCAGCTGGGCTTGTACACTCTGGAGTTTAGTAGGATGAGAGGGGATCTCATTGAAACATATAAGATTGTTAAGGGTTTGAACACACTAGAGGCGGGAAACATATTCCCGATGTTGGGGGAGTCCAGAACCAGGGCCCACAGTTTAAGAATAAGGAGTAAGCCATTTAGAACGTAGACGAGGAAACACTTTTTCTCACAGAGAGTGGTGAGTCTGTGGAATTCTCTGCCTCAGAGGGCGGTGGAGGCAGGTTCTCTGGATGCTTTCAAGAGAGAGCTAGGTAGGGCCCTTAAAAATAGCGGAGTCAGGGGATATGGGGAGAAGGCAGGAACGGGGTACTGATTGGGGATGATCAGCCATGATCACATTGAATGGCGGTGCTGGCTCGAAGGGCCGAATGGCCTACTCCTGCACCTATTGTCTATATTAATATATTAATATGATTAATATCTATATAAATACAATTTACTTTCTTCTTTACTTTCTGAATTGGTTTGTGTTCTCAATCCATATATATTGTTTCTTTTCTGTGATCCCCTTGAAGATTTTTGACGGAAATTCTGATAATTCAGATGTAAAGTTTAACAAGTTCAACCCTCCTGTTATCGCAAGATATCTGAAATTATATCCAACATCCTTCAAAGTCAGACCAACTCTTCGCATGGAATTGTATGGATGTGAAATAGACCGTGAGTATAATTCAAGTAAACTTTTCCTGTTGTTCCACATTTTCCCTCTTCCGTACCAAGTCACAAGTGGGTTGTGTCAGAGAAGTATGCAGTCCCTTGGCAGCACATCGGCACAGCAGGTAGAGCTGCTGCCTCAGAGTGCCAGAGATGCTGGTTCGATTCTGACCTCGGGTGCTCTCTGTCACAGGGAGAACGTGCAATCTTCACACAGACAGCACCTGAGGTCTGGATCGAATGTGAGGCAGCAGCTCCAACAATTTTGCCAAGTCTAAAACTTAAAACTATTTAAGTTTAGCAAGTCCTTATCTACATGAAGATATTTTTTAAAGCACTCAATAAAGAACTCAGATAAGCTTTAGTTTATCTATTCCATAGTGTCCTGGGTCTCCTCCATTGCCAGAGTGAGCAACAGCGGAAATTGGAGGAACAGCACCTCATATTCCGTCTGGGGACCTTGCGTCCTTATGGCATTAACATTGAATTCTCCCAATTTTGCTAGCCCCTGCTGTCTCCTCCCCTTCCTTAACCCTCTAGCTGTCTCCTCCCACCCTCCCATCCGCCCGCCCTCGGGCTCCTCCCCCTCCTCCCCTTTCCCTCTTTCTCCCACCCCCCATCAGTCTGAAGAAGGGGTTCGGCCCGAAACGTCGCCCATTTCCTTCGCTCCATAGATGCTGCTGCACCCGCTGAGTTTCCCCAGCAATTTTGTGTACCTTTAAGCTTTAGTTTAGTTTAGTTTGGATATTCAGCGAGGAAACAGGCCTTTAGGCTCACCAGGTCTGCATCAACCAATGACCCCCATACAATAGCACTATTCCACACTCTAGGGATAATTTACAACTTTTACCAAAGCCAATTAACCTATAAACCTCTATGCCTTTGGAGTGTGAGAGGAAACTGGAGAAAACCCATGCGGTCACGGGGAGAACGTACACACTCTGTACAGACAGCACCAGAGTCAGGATTGAACTGGCGTCTCTGGCGCTGTGAGGTAGCAACTGTACCACTGTGCCACCAGCAAGTTAGTCAAACATAATTTGAGTTCAACAAACCCAGGATCATGTGTAAGTAAAGTAAGTAAACTTTATTTATATAGCACGTTTAAATCAACTCGCGTTGAGACCAAAGTGCTTTACATAGAAAAAAAAATAAAAAATAATAATTAAGCTTCCATACATCCATAGAAAAATTAAAATTAAGAAAAATGACACAACATATTGTATAATTCAACACAAACGTCCCCCAACAACAGAATAAAAAATTTCCACTGTGGGGAAAGGCATCAGAAAGTTCAGTCCTCTCCCTCTGTGATCACCCGAGGTCGGGGCCTATTTGTGGCCTCCGCAGCCAGTCCGATGTTTTCAGGCCCTCTTTCCAGAAAGCTGGAATGCCGGCATCGGGTGAACACTCCTCGGCGGCTTGGAAATGTCTGTAGCGGCCGCTTCCAGCGACCATTATCTGTCAGTCTAGATCATAGAAGAGAATATACAACAGTAGATTCATTTCTTCACTATTTCATTTAGATAACACGTATCATGTAGTTCAATATAATCTTCTCATCAGCGAAACGTAGATTCTGAACGGTTTTAATGAATTATTTAGCAGGGCGCATGGTGGTGCAACTGGTAGAGCCGCTGCCTCATAGCGCCAGACACCTGGGTTTGATCCTGACCTCGGGTGTTGTCTGTACGGAGTTTGTCCGTTCTCCCTGTGACTGTGTAGGTTTCTTCTGGGTGCTCCGGTGCCCTCCCACATCCCAAAGACGTACGGGTTTGTAGGTTAATTGTCCTCTGTAAAAATTGCCCCTACTGTGTAGGTAGTGGACGAGAAAGTAGGATAACATAGAACTAATTCAAGCGGGTGTTCGATGGTTGGCATGGATTCAGTGGTCCGAAGGGCTTGCTTCATAAGTCATAAATCATAGGAGCCAAATTACGTCATTTAGCCTTTCGAGTCTACTCATGGCTGATCTAACATTCCCTTCCAACCCCATTCTCCTAACTTTCATTCATGCTGAGATCAAGGCATGGTGTGCAGCGGTAGAGTTGCTGCCTTTACAGAGCCAGAGAACCTGGTTCAATCCTGACTACGGGTGCTTGTCTGTACGGAGTTTTAACATTCTCCTCGTGATCTGTGTGGGTTTTCCCCGGGAGCTCCTATTTCCTCCCACACTCTGAAGATGCACAGGTTTGTAGGTTAATTGGCTTGGTAAAATTGTAATTTGTCCCGAGTGTGTGTAGGATAGTTCTAGTGTGCGGGGATCGCTGGTCGGCACGGATTCGGTGGGCCGAAGAGCCTGTTTCTGCGCTGTATCTCTACACTAAAGTGAAACAATCATGCTGTATCTGTAAACTAAAATAAATATTGATTATTCACACACGTGTGTTGTTTTACAGACTGCTCTCATCCCTTGGGAATGAAGGGAGGAAATATTTCAAATGGTCAGATAATGGCTTCATCGGTCCGGGCCAACTGGCGGGGTTCCTGGTCGCCATGCCTGGCACGCTTGGACATGCAGGGCAGTTTCAACGCATGGCGATCGTATGTAAGTGGGAAATCCATCACAGTGAGGAATGTGGAGGAGTCACTGTTTGGATGTTTATGTTAAAATGTTAACATAAAATATTAAAATGTATTTTGTGTGCTCTGTTGCTTTTTATTTGTATGACTGACTTAGCAAATGAAATTCCTTGTATGTTGCAAAACTTACTTGGCGAATAAAGTATTGTATTGAACCTTGCTTCCCTTGCTGCCTCCTATCGAAATGCACAATTTAATTAAAAAATGGCTTTTATTTATTTATGTTCATAAGTTATAGAAGCAAGTCTACTCTGCCATTCAATCATGGCTGATTGATCTTTCCGTCTCAACCCCATTCTCCTGCCTTCTCCCCATAATCCCTGACACCAGTACTAATCAAGAATCTGTCAATCTCCGCCTTAAAAATACCCAATACTTGGCTACCACAGTCATCTGTGGCAACAAATTCCACAGATTCACCACCCTCTGACTACAAATTCCTCCTCATCTCCTTTTCAAAGGTGTGCCCTTTAATTCTGAGACTATGGCCCCTGGTCCTAGACTCTCCCACTTGTGGAAACATCTTCTCTGCATCCACTGTATCTAGGCCTTTCACAATTTGGTAAATTTCAATGAGGTCGGCCCCTCATCCTTCAAAACTCCAGAGAGTACAGGCCCAGTGCCGTCAAACACTCATCATATATTTATAACCCATGCTGCCTCGGCAAGGCCAGCAGCATAATCAAGGACGAGTCACACCCTGGCTACTCCCTTGTCTCCCCTCTCCCATCAGGCACAAGGTATAGAAGTGTGAAAACGCACACCACCAGATTCAGGGACAGTTTCTTCCCAGCTGTTATCAGGCAACTGAATCATCCTACCACAACCAGAGAGCAGTGCTGAACTACTATCTACCTCTTTGATGACCCTGGGACTATCCTTTATCGGACTTTTCTGGCTTTATCTTGCACTAAATGTTATTCCCTTATCATGTATTTATACACAGTAAATGGATCGATTGTAATAATGTATTGTCGTTCTGCTGACTGGTTAGCACGTACCATACCTCGGTAAACGTGATAATAAACTAAACTGAACACTGAACTGAACCCAATCAACCCTGGGATCATACTCGTAAACCTCCTCTGGACCCTCTCCAGCGTCATTGCATCCTTCCTCAGATATGGGGCCAAAAACTGTAAATATTTAATCATTTAGCACATTTTGGTAATATTCGTCTTTGGTTATATAGATTTGACGAATGAAAATTTAATTTAATTTCAGATAACTAACCATTAGCCTTCACCCCCCTCTTTTTTTTCTCCTTTCACTTCTCTGTGCCCCACATGGTTTCACTTCAATGTCTTCCACAATTATGTCCCCCCCTTTTCCCTTTTCCCTTCCCCCTCATCCCCTTCCACCGACATCCCTTCCTCTGGCCTCACAATTTGCGGCTTTTCTCTCGTTATCTCATGGTCTTTTGTCTCCTACTCATCTCTGGCATTTGTCCACCCATCTGCCATTCCACTCCCCCCCCCCCCCCCCATCTCTATCCATCGATCACTTGCCAGGTTTTGTCTCATCCCCAGCTTTCTCTCCCCTACTACAGTCTGAAGAAGCGTCCCGACCCAGAACATCACCTGTCTATGTTCTCCAGCTGAGTTACTCCAGCACTTTGTGCCTTTTGTTCAAGATTCCAGCATCTGCAGTTCCTTGTGATATTTAGATATACAAGCACCTCACGTTTTATGCGTGTTTGATTGATGCATTTTTGAAATAATATGTTCCTTTAATACCAAACCTTGATTTACGTGCTGGTATTTTTGGAATAATGCACTCAAATTTACTGCTGTCAGAGTAGTTGCATATATGAATTACTTGCTGCTGTTCAAGCACTTAACACAAGGTGCCTCTGTTTGTTAAATAAAATTGTTACATCTAATTACTCAAATGCTTTGGAAAGGAAACTTGGACAAGTTTCACATGTCGTTGGCGAAGTTGGTTGGTTGTTTTATTACATACAATGAATAAGGACAATTAGCATGGTAAGTGGTCAAACAGATGAAAGTTAGCCTGTGGTCATGGCAAGAGGCACAAGACATTTGTCCACAACTATAAAGGCTGTAGAGTAAGTTGGAGAGATATTGGCAAGATGAAAGTTAATACTTGTGAGCTTCAATCTCACCCAATGTTCATCTATCTGGTGAAAAAAAACACTTTATTCTGCCCAAAACCTGTTGACCTCCCAGCAGAGTGAGATGTCGGTCAGGGAATGTTGCCAACTGGCCCGCTCCAGACTGCAGGAGTATGTGCTGAGGGACGCACTGAAGCTCAGTGCAGCCAACGCCAAGGCTCTGTGGGGAAGGACCACAGTCTAGGGTCCTCCCGCTGCTGGACATTGAGGGGCAGAGACCGGTAGAGATACTCCTTAAATAAGGGAAGGGATATCACCTCAGGGGGTCACATGGGTGGCAAGGGTGGTTTGTTTAAAGATAGGTGCGAACACTACTGAGTATGACATTATTGAATGTATAGACACTAAGAATGTATGAAGATGCACAGTTTTTATTTTGTAAATATATTTTATCATTCTGAATAAAGTTTATTTTTGAAATTAAAAGAAATTCCACCCAAAGTCAGAACGTTCTAATTCCTTCTGAAACTGATGAATGATACAAAGTGAGGTGTTATTGTAAATGTTGACATTGCTGCATTATATGACAAAAAGGTATTAATAATTAAAAAGCACTGTCTAATTTCAATATTTTATTTATTAATCCAGAAACAGGACGAAAACCAATGGCTTCAGGTTGATTTTCAGAAGAAAATGAAGATCAATGGCATTATTACACAAGGCGCCAAGTCCTTTACAACCGCATTGTTTGTTCAAAGTTACACTGTCCATTTTAGCAACGATGGAGATATATGGATGCCATATACAGATCGGTCAAGTGGAGATGCAAAGGTAGGTTTGTACCTTGAACATGGTTTTTCAGTAAGTGTACATAAGCAGCACTTATGTGTGCAAAATATTTATATATTTAAAGGTAAATTGGATGCAGCCTGCAAGTAGATTGCAAATAACAATACAAGGTCACACATACCGAAGTATAGTGAAATCTATTTTTGCATACAGGGCGGCGCGGTGGCGCAGCAGTAGAGTTGCAGCCTTACAGCAAATGCAGCACCGGGTTCGATCCTGACTACGGGTCTGTACGGAGTTTGTACGTTCTCCCCGTGACCTGCGTGGATTTTCTCTGAGATCTTCGGTTTCCTCCCACACTCCAAAGACGTACAGGTTTGTTGGTTAATTGGCTTGGTAAATGTAAAAATTGTCCCTAGTGGGTATAGGATAGTGTTAATGTGCAGGGACCGCTGGTCGGCGTTGGCTGAAAGGTCCTGTTTCCGCACTGTATCTCTAAACTAAACATAAACTAAAGTTCAGTGCAAGTATCGCTATACTTAAGCACTCAGACACAGCTTGGATAAGCATCTCGGATACAGTACAAGTGTATAGTAGTAGTACACTGAGACAGTATACAGAGTCATCAGTTTTTGGTGCCATTTTCAAGTTTGGTTTAGTTTAGAGATACAGCGCGGAAACAGGCCCTTTGGCCCACCATCGACCAGCGATTCCCGCACATTAACACTATTCTACACATACGAGGGACAATTTATAATTTTACCAAGCCAAATAGCCTACAAACATGCATGTCTTTGGAGTGTGGGATGAAACCGGACCACCTGGAGAAAATCCACGCAGGTCAGGGGTAGAATGTACAAACTCCATACCGACAGCACCCGTAGTCAGGATCAAACCCGGGTCTCTGGCGCTGTGAGGCAGCAACTCTATCACTGCGTCGCTGTGCCGCCCGTTGTTGTAAGTACAGGGTTCTTGACCTGACCATGAAGGCCCGCTGTCCCGGCGGCATTGCAGGGTTGGCCTGGCCAAGCAGAGTGGTCATTGGTGTTCTCCGCCGCTCCTCCACTGCCATAGCTGGCATCCGGTTCATGCCCTCGGCCTCTTGGAGCAACGCTTGGTCCAGCCAAGCCCCAGGCCGTTGCAGGGCCTCCACCATCAAGACCATGCACCCACCTACAGCCAGTCTGCTTACCAGACCTCTCTATCAGATACAGCTGTAAATATATTTACATTTAAGTAGTCTGCTCAGACTCAAAGATGAAGAATGAAGTCATAAAAAGGTACACTAGTTTAGTCTGAATAAGGGACTCGACCCGAAACGTCGCCTATTTCCTTCGCTCCATAGATGCTGCCTCACCCACTGAGTTTCTCCAGCATTTTTGTCTACCTTCGATTTTCCAGCATCTGCAGTTCCTTCTTAAACTAGTTTAATTTAGCTTAGTTTAGCATGGAAATAGGCCCTTTGGCCACACCGACCATCAATCACCCATTCACACTATTTCTACATTATCCCACGTTCTCATACACCTTCTACACACCAGGGGTAATTTACAGGCCAATTAACCCACAAACCTGCAAGTCTTCTTGATAAACACACTAAGTGCTGGAGGAACTCAACGGGTCAGGTAATATCTCTGGAGAACATGGATAGATGGCGTATTGGGTTGGGACCCTTCCTTAGCCTGATGTGCTGCCTGACCCGCTGAGTTACTCCAGCACTTTGTGTCTCTTTTTGTAAACCAGCAACTGCAATTCCTTGCATCTGCATCTCTGGAGAACTCGGATAGGCAATGTTTTGGATCCTTCATCAGACCGATTGTAATGTGGGGGAGAAAGCTGAAAGATAGGTGGGATCAGGACAAAGACCCGAAGCATCACCTATCTATGTTCTCCAGAAATACTAGCTGACTCGCTGAGATACTCCAGCACTTTGTTTCTTTATATTTCTAAGTATCAGCTTAGTTCATGGTTAATGGCATTGAAGAACATCTTACTGTCTCACTTGACCCTCATCCAAGGAGAAAGGAATCACCCAGTTCAGTATATCCCCAAAATATAGACACAAAATGCTGGAGTAATTCAGCAGGCCAGGCAGCATCTCTGGTGAAAAGGAATACAGCTTGAGATCCTTCTTCAGACTAGGGGAGAGGAAAACTAGAGGTATGGAAAGGTACAGTACAAATCAGATCTGGCATTGATGGCCAAGGAGCCCACAATAGTCCATTGATGGCTGTAGAATAGGGATACCAACAGTGAAACTAGCAGAATAACTAGGATAAGGGGAGGGACTGAGAGAGAGAAGGGTCTCGACTCGAAACGTCACTAATTCCTTTTCTCCAGAGATGCTGCCTGACCCGTTATGTTACTCCAGCATTTTGTGTCTATCTTTGGTGTAAACCAGCAACTGCAGTTCCTTCATACATACTGTATCTTTAAAAGAGTTGGGTTTGAAAATTTATGAAAGTATCTTTTCTGCTCAAAGATTCCAATAAAAATTATTATTTTTAATAGATATTGTCTTTATTTTACAGATATTCATTGGAAACTCTGATTATTATGGACACAAGAAAAACTACATTAGTCCATCTATTTCTGCCCAATACATCCGCATTGTTCCAAAAACCTGGTACAATGGTATTGCACTTCGAGTAGAATTCATTGGATGTGCCTTCAAATGAATATTTTTCAAGGCCCCTCCTGCAAGAACCATTTGTGAAACTAAAGACTGTTCCAATTAAAACCATTGATGTATTTTACGGTGAACTCTGCACAAATTCACTCTGCACAGATTAATTTTTATATGACAAAATCAGAGTGAATTTTCATTTATTTTGAATTAACCTATACGAATTGTAAACAATACCAGAAAGAACAAAAGGAGTGGTTTTGGATGGGAAGAATGAAATAAGAGGGAGATTGTGGGGCAATGATTGATAATATCAAATCAGAGGAAGTGTACTCTATTTGATTATTTTTAAATAGTTAAATTATATTAGTGGAATAATGTGATGCTTATATATATTGTAAGTACGCTTGCTGTGAATGAAATAGGCCTTAAAGGTAAATATTAGATTAATTGTTATGCAGAATATAAGGAAGACATTACAATCTATTAGTGATCAGAGGATAATATTACTGTAATGTTGCAAGTTCTTTGTTTTGTAAGCATGGATATGAACTTAACATGTTTTAGTGGAGCAACACACATCATAAAACCTTGGGTAATATCTGAATCAAAACCCTAAACCTGTAAAACCTACATTAATACCTCAAATTCTTTAATAAAATAACCCAAAATATATATGTGGGAACACGCTACTGTTAATGACTACTTTCAGTTTTTAAAGTGTCAATGTATCCCATTTTATCATTCTCTTGGGTAAATGCTTGGTATATTGTCCTTTGTGATAATACATTAGCAAAATCTTTCAAAAATCTAAGTGTATAAAGTCCAACGTATTCCTTAATCTACTAATTGTGATCTCCTCAATAAACCTGATTATGAATGTTAGAAATGATCTTGAAACCATATTGTATGATAATTGAACATAGAACAGTGCAGCACAAGAACAGGCCATTCGGCACACAATGTCTGTGTTGTACATGATGCCAAAACCATCACTTATCTACCTGCACATTGCCCATATCCCTCTATTCCCTGCATATCTGTGTGCCGGTCCAAAGGTCTTTTGAATACCACTAATGTATCTGCTTCAACCACCACCCCGGCAGCGCATTCCAGGCACTCACCTCCCTCTGTGCAAAAAACTTGCCCTGCAAATCTCCTTTAAACTTTGCCCCCCCCCACCTTAAAGCTATGCCCTCCAGCACTTTATTTTTCCATCCTGGGAAAAAAAGATTCTGACTGTCTACCCTATCTATGCCAATAAAAAGTATACAGTGGCTTGCAAAAGTATTCATACCCCTTGAACTTTTCCACATTTTGTCACGTTACAACCACAAACGTAAATGTATTTTATTGGAATTTTATGTGATAGACCAACACAAAGTGGCGCATAATTGTGAAGTGGAAGGAAATTGATACATGATTTTCAATTTTTTTTACAAATAAAAAACTGAAAGTGTGGCGGCAAAAGTATTCAGCCCCCTTTACTCTGATACCCCTAAATAAAATCCAGTGCAACCAATTGCCTTCAGAGGTCACCTAATTAGTAAATAGAGTCCACTTGTGTGTAATCTAATCTCAGTATAAATGCAGCTGTTCTGTGAAGGCCTCAGAGGTTTGTTAGAGAACATTAGTGAACAAACAGCATCATGAAGCCCAAGGAACACACCAGACAGGTCAGGGATAAAGTTGTGGAGAAGTTTAAAGCAGGGTTAGGTTATAAAAAAATATCCCAAGCTTTGAACATCTCACGGAGCACTGTTCAATCCATCATCCGAAAATGGAAAGAGTATGGCACAACTGCAAACCTACCAAGACATGGCCGTCTACCTAAACTGACAGGCCGGGCAAGGAGAGCAGAGAAGCAGCCATGGTAACTCTGGAGGAGCTGCAGAGATCCACAGCTCAGGTGGGAGAATCTGTCCACATGACAACTATTAGTCGTGCACTCCACAAATCGGGCCTTTATGGAAGAGTGGCAAGAAGAAAGCCATTGTTGAAAAAAGCCATAAGAAGTCCCGTTTGCCACAAGCCATGTGGGGGACACAGCAAACATGTGGAGGAAGGTGCTCTGGTCAGATGAGACCAAAATTGAAGTTTTTGGCCTTATTTGTAAAAAAATTTGAAAACCATGTATCATTTTCCTTCCACTTCACAATTATGCACCACTTTGTGTTGGTCTATCACATAAAATCCCAATAAAATACATTTACGTTTGTGGTTGTAACGTGACAAAATGTGGAAAAGTTCAAGGGGTATGAAAACTTTTGCAAGCCACTGTATATGCATACCACCAATAAAGCCCACACTCTCTGTGATCATTCTTAGCATTGTTTTACAAAAACCTGACTAATATTGACCAGTTTGTAGCTTTTTATTTTATTGCTCAGCAAGTATATGTGAAGTTATTTTTAATGAAAAGGGTGTCTCACAATGTCAATGAATCTGTCTCAATAACATCAGCGATGAATTTTAATACAATCCAACATAATCCTTTTGACCCACTCATTATCAATAAATTCTCTTAACTTTTGATTGGTTCCAACCAGACTTTAGACTTTAGAAATACAGCGTGGAAACAGGCCCTTCGGCCCACCGAGCTCCCAAGACCAGCGATCACCCTATACACTAGCACTATCCTGCACACTAGGGACAATTTACATTTGTTTTAACCAAAGCCAATTAACCTTTAAACCTGTATGTCTTTGAAGTGTGGGAGGAAACTGGAGCACCCAGGGAAAACCCATACAGTCATAGAATGTACAAACTACGTACAGCCAGCACCCGTAGTTTCCGATGTTGGGGAAGTCCAGAACAAGGGGTCACAGTTTAAGGATAAGGGGGAAATCTTTTAGATCTGAGATGAGAAAAACATTTTTTACATAGAGAGTGGTGAATCTCTGGAATTCTCTGCCACAGAATATAGTTGAGGCCAGTTCATTGGCTATATTTAAGAGGGAGTTAGATGTGGCCCTTGTGGCTAAAGGGATCAGGGGGTATGGAGAGAAAGCAGGTACAGGAAACTGAGTTGGATGATCAGCCATGATCATATCGAATGGCGGTGCAGGCTCGAAGGGCCGAATGGCCTACTCCTGCACCTATTTTCTATGTTTCCATGTAGTCAGGTTCGCTCCTGGATCTCTAGAGCTATAAGGCAGCAACTCTACTGCTGTACCACTGTACCACGCTCACAGTGACTACACTAAACTCTCTGTGGATTTTAAATAAAAAATCAAGATCCGAATTGTTTTTTACAAAAAATAGTTTAGAAATTAACTTCCTTTACATGCACAAGGGTAAAGGCTTAAATGAAAAATGTAGCAACACTCATATTGGTCTTAATTGACTTTACGCTCCTTGTTGGCCATCAGATTGTTTTTTTGTGATTCAAGGCAAGCTTTACAACAGTGAAAAGCATCAGTGCAGTGGCGGGTGTCTGAGTATGCAGGTACTGCAGGCAGTGAAGAAAGCTAGTATAGGAGCAAAGAGGTCCTTCTGCAGTTGTGCAAGACCCTGGTGAGACCACACCTGAAGTATTATGTGCAGTTTTGGGCTTCTAATTTGAGGAAGGCCATTCTTGCCATTGAGGGAGTGCAGCCGAATTCACGAGATTAATTCACCGGGATGGCGGGACTGTCATATGATGAAAGAATGGAGCGACTGGGCTTGTATTCACTGGAATTGAGAAGGATGAGTGGGGGTCTCATAGAAACCTATACAATTATTCAGGGATTGGACTCGCCTGATGCAGGAAACATGTTCCCGATGTTGGGGGAGTCCAGAACCAGGGGCCACAGTTTAAGAATAAGGGGTATTCTTAAATCTTTTTCACACAGAGTTGTGAATTTATGGAATTCTCTGCCTCAGAAGGCAGTGGAGGCCGATTCACTGGATGCATTCAAAAGAGAGTTAGATAGAGCTCTTAGGGCTAGCGGAATTAAGGGATACTAGACTAAGTGGGACCCGTTGGGTCCCTGTCACACGGAAGGCATGGTCCCCCAACGCAACCCATTCCCCAATGCGATATTCCACCAATCACCTGTTCCCCCAATGCAACCCGTCCCCCCAACGCAATATTGCACCACTCATGCCTCCACTGGGCCTCCACTGAACCCACCTCCCCCAGTGGTCACCACTGGTGGTGGGGGAGACGATAGACAAGTTACAGTGAGGAGGGGAGAGAGGAGATTGTGAGTGAGGCAGGACAGGCCGCCGCTGGTGGTGCAGGAAGGGGCGTCGGCATCCCGGCCGTGGCATTGACTGACAGGAGAAGAGACCAACCTGCGTGACGCTGACTGAAGGAATCTGCGCACACGCGTTTACATTTTTTTTAAAACCTCGATAACTTTTACTATATACCACTGATTGGAACAAAACTTATTGCACTCGCAGCACATGAGAACGGTGAGTAACCTGGCAAAAAATCGTAGTGCTGTCGTGTACTGTTTTTGTGCAAATAGAAAAAACGCACAAACCGGAAGAGCACAAGATCAGAGTTTTAGTTATGTATAGATAGATATAGAAGATAGATAGATAGAAGATCAATAGATTTCTCTCCTCCCGCCTTGATTACTGCAACTCCCTTTACACTGGCATCAGCCAATCATCCCTGTCCCGCCTGCAATTGGTCCAAAATGTCACAGCGAGACTTCTGACGGGCACCCGAAAAAGGGACATTACCCCGATTCTGGCCTCTCTCCACTGGCTCCCAGTGCGGTTCAGAATCAATTTCAAGCTCCTCCTTAATGGGCTTGCCCCCACCGACATCAAAAATCGACCACTATACCACCTCCAGGTCCCTCAGGTCGGCCGACTTGGGGTTACTGACCATACCGCGGTCCAGGCATAAGCTCAGGGGCGACCGCGCTTTTGCAGTTGCAACACCTAGACTATCGAACAGCATCCCTCTTCCCATCAGAACTGCCCTCTCCATCAACTCTAGACTTAAAATTTACTTCTATTCACAAGCGTTTCTTGAGGACCTGTGAGGGAGCGCTGTATGTATGTATTTATGGACGTATTGTTGATTTATGTACCACTGTTTGTAGCATGTTAGTACCTGCACTGATGTAAAGCACTTTGGTCAACGAGAGTTGTTTTTAAATGTGCTATTGAAATAAAATTGACTTGACTTGACTTGAGATGTAGATAGATAGATTGATAGTAGAGACAGACAGACAGACAGACAGACAGACAGACAGACAGACAGACAGACAGACAGACAGACAGACAGACAGACAGACAGACAGATAGATAGATAGATAGATAGATAGATAGATAGATAGATAGATAGATAGATAGATAGATAGATAGCATGCAGGCAGGCATGGGGTACTGATTGTGTATGATCAGCCATGATCACATTGAATGGCGGTGCTGGCTCGAAGGGCCGAATGGACTACTCCTGCACCTTTTGTCTGTGTATCTATAAGTACGCAGTTTGATGGTAAATCAGTGTGCTAGATCGACCAGGTATACTTTGTGTTCAAAACGCTTCCACCGAAACTTTTTCGGTAATTTCAAAAATATTTTTTTATTTGTGATAAAACATAGACAGAATAAAAAGGTGCAAAACTCTGTTTTTTTGCTCAAGATTCCCGCATCTGCAGTTTAGTGCATCTCCAAAACTGTTAATGTACTCAGTGTACCTCCCCTGCTGCAATTTAAGAATATAATTGTTCCGTTTCGGGACACATATGATATTACTTTTTATTGTCTGAAGAAGGGTCTCGACCCGAAACGCCAACTATTCCTTTACTCCAAAGATGCTGCCTGACCCGCTGAGTTACTCCAGCATTTTGTGTCTATCTTCGGTGTAAAGCAGCATCTGCAGCTCCTTCCTGCACTAGACACTGACTAACCGGCCGCAGCTCTGTGCTCCAACTCATGGCGCTATGATATGACGTGCAGCCGCACCTCCCGTTTGCTCGGCTGCTATTTGCGGGTGATGTGCGGCTGAGCCGGCAGTTTGGTTTGGAGGCACTTTGTGCGCTTGCAATGACTGCGCTGCACACTTGCTTGCTCGACTAAAGCGTCGGCGACTTGACAGGATGGAGCCTTCGAGCGACGACTGTCAGTGCGGTGGATGGAACGTTGTCCCGGGGCCTGGAGTGCGCGCGCCCGGCGGTGACCTTGGAGCGGGAATGCCCGCGCCCGTGGCCGTCGGACCTGGATCAGAAGTGCTCGCGCCCGGCGGCCCGGGACCGGGAATACTCGCGTCCGAGGGCCCGGTACCGGGAATGCACGCGCCTGGCAGCGGGGTTCCGGGACCGGAGGACAGCAGCAGCAGCAGCAGCAGCAGGCGGCGGCTGAGGAGCCCGACCCCCCGCTCCAGGTGGCTGCACCCCACCGCCCTGCTTTGCCTCTGCGGCTTCTTCTCCAACGTACGGCCCTCCGAGCCCTTCCTCACTCCCTACCTCCTGGGGCCCGACAAGAACCTGACCGAGCAGCAGGCAAGTGACCGGGATACACTAACACACACACTCCTGGAGCGGGTGGGACAGCGTCTGTGGAGGCACAGAGAGAGACAGATACTCCTCACCCTCCTCAGATGCCGTCTGCCCCTCTGCCACTGTTTATCGTTACCGACTCCAGCATCTGCAAGTGTTCCTTGGATGAATGTAGTGATATGGAGCATGTGCGGTCAGGGGAGATTAACCAAGACACTGAGAGCTGAAGATAGACACAAAGTGCTGGAGTAACTCAGTGGGTCAGGCAGCATCTCTGGAGAAAAATGATGGGTGATGTTTCGAGTCGGGACCCTTCTTCGGACCGAGGGCTGAAGGATTTGTTCCTGTGCTTTGCAGGTGACATTTCAGGTCTGAGGAAGGGTCCTGCTAAATTAGACCAGCACTTTGTGCCTTCTTAGCTTTAATTTTTTTCTCATAAATTCATATTCTGGTATTAAGGGGATATTGTTCTATATGTTGAACATACTGTAATTCAAATTTCTAATACAAAAAAGTATAGCTTTGACTTGAGAAATCAGGCATTGAAAGTTATAATGTGTAGGTAGGAACTGCAATTGCTGGTTTATACCGAAGATAGACACAAAAAGCTGTGGTAACTCAGCGGGTAAGCAGCATTTCTGGCGAAAAGGAATGAGAGATGTTTCGGGTCGGAACTCTTCCTCAGTCTGGGTCTGAGAAGGGTTCCGACCTGAAATGTTACCTATTCCTTTTCTCCAGAGATTCTACCTGACATTGAAAGTTAGAAATTGATCTTCCTGATTTAAATCCTCCTTTTTTGTTTCCAAATAGGTGAAGGAGGTTTTTCCAGTATGGACCTACTCGTATCTGGTTCTTCTGTTTCCCATCTTCCTTGCAACTGACTATCTCCATTACAAGCCAGTCATTATTATACAATGTGCGGCTTTGATGGTGACCTTTTTCATGCTATTGTACGCTCGAGGACTGCTGGCAATGCAGTTTATGGAGTTTTTCTACGGGATGGTGACTGCATCGGAAGTGGCTTATTACTCTTACATCTACACAATGGTTGACTTTAACATGTACCAGAAAGTGACTGGGTATTGTCGATGTGCCACATTGGTTGGGTACACCGTGGGATCTATTGTGGGGCAAATACTGATTTCGTTTACTGTGGTCTCTCTCTTCCACCTCCATGTTATTTCCTTGGTTTGTGCTGCAGTTGCCCTTTTTGCATCGATTCTTCTTCCAATGCCCCAGAAAAGCATATTCTTCCACAGAGTGATAAGAGACTGTAACTCTAAAGATATCAGAGATGAAGGTGCAAGGTCATCTTCGAAAGGACTTGAATCATCTTCATTGCTGAGTTGTGGTGATGCTGAGAAATTGGTTCATAGTCATCTCCTCAAGCCAACAGATGCCAATCCATACACTCATAGAATTACGGTAAGGTTTCCCCGTGTTTTATTCATATTATTTCTTAGTTTAGTCTATTGCCATGTGTACCGAGGTACAGTGAAAAGCTTTTTTTGCATCAGCAGAAAGATTATACATGATTACAATTGAGCCACCCACACTGTACAGATACATATTAAAGTGAATTACATTGAGTGCATGATAAAGACCAGTGACGTCCAAGGGTCTTCAATGAGGTAGATAGTAGCTCAGGACCACTCTCTAATTGTTGATAGGACGATTCAGAAAGGATGATTCTGATAACAGCTGGAAAGAAACGGTCCCTGAATCTGGAGGTATGCGTTTTCACTCTTCTGTACCTCGTACCTGATAGGCGGGGAGAAGAGGAAGTGACCTGGGTGGGACTCGGCCTTAATTATGCTGGTGGGCTTGCTGAGGCAGTGTGAAGTGTAAATGGAGTCAATGGAAGAGAATAGAGTCAATTGCTTTGTGTGATGGTCTGGGCTGCACCCACAATTCTCTGCAGTTTCCTGCGGTCTTGGTTGGAGCTGTTCCCAAACGATCCTGTGATGCATGCCGATAAAATGCTTTATAGACAATAGGTGCAGGAGTACGCCATTTGGTCCTTTGAGCCAGCACCGCCATTGAATGTGATCATGGCTGATCATCCCTAATCAGTACCCTGTTCCTGCCTTCTCCCCATATCCCCTGACTCCGCTATCGTTAAGAGCCCTATCTAGCTAGGGAGAATGTACAATGGCCTTTCTATGGTCTTCTGTAGAAGTTGGTGAGAGTTCACACTCCAAAGACGTATAGGTTTGTAGGTTAATTCGGTAGGTTGTAAAATTGCCCCTAATGTGTGTAAGTTAGTATACGGAGTGATCACTGGTCGGCGCGGACTCGGTGGGCTAAAGGGCCTGTATCTACGCTGTATCTTTAAACCCTAAAATCTGAATGGAACTAATCAGCATATGCCAACAATGTCTGCGCCAAACATGATGACAAGACTAACTGTCATCTGCCTGCACATAATCCATATCTTTCCATAGCCGAAAGCTTCTTAAACACCAGCAATATTACATCTGTCTACACTACTACCCCGGTAGTCATTCCAGGCACCCACCACCCTCTGTCTATAAAAAAAAAAAAAAAAAGAAAATTACCTTGTATCTCTTTTAAACTTTGCTCCTTTCTTAAGTAAGAACTAAGGTTTTTGTCGATACCTTTTTACTTTGACTTTCTGTATTGGCTGCAGAATATTCTTAAAAACAGATTGCAGGAAAGTGATTTTAATCCCCAGGGCTTGAATGTAGGTGAGAGAGGTGTAGAATGCTGAGTAATGCTTCAGCTTCTTAAGGAAGTTGAAGCTAAATCTTTTGTTTATTTTTGAGCTAAAGTTCGAACTTGTGCTGCATTAGAAATATAGTGCATTCAGAAAGTATTCAGACCCCTTCATTTTTTCCACATTTTGTTGCGTTACAAAATGGATTAAATTCTTTTTTTTTTAAATCATCAATCTACACACAATACCCCAGAATGAAGAAGCGAAAGCAGGTGTTTTAAAATAAGGCTGTAACGTAACAAAATGTGGAAAAGGTGAAGTGGGTTTGAATATTTTCTGAATGCACTGTATAGTCAGCCTAGTTCGGGCATGGAGAGAAAGGACTCAAAATGCTGGAGGAACTCTGCTGGTCAGGCAGCATCTCTGGAGAATGTGGATAGGTGACGTCTCGGGTCAGGCTTCTTCAGACTGATTGTTGGGGAGGGTGAAGGAAAGCTGGACGAGAGGAGAGGAGAGGAGAGGCAGGGCAAAGCATGGCAGGCAATAGGTGGACACAGGCGAGAGGAGTTTTGATAGGCAGATGGATGGAACAAAGGCCAGAGATAAAAGCAGAAGGTGTGACAGGATTGAAAAGTTGCAAACTGTGAAGCCAAAGAAAGAAATCTATAAGGAGGGGAGAAATTAGTGATAGTCCAGGTGGGGGGAATGGGAGGGGGAGGGGATGTTAGAGGTTATCTAAAGTAGGAGAATTCAAGATTCGTAACTAGTTCCACAGTTCACAATGATGTATCTCTCTTGGGCTTGCACCTGTCTCTAGCCAACAGTCAGCCTATCAGGGAACCTCCTTGCCCGAGGACATCCTATAATCTACTTAGTTTCCCTATTACCAGTCTGAAGATGAGTCGTGACCTGAAATGTCACCTATCCATTTTCTCCAGAGATGCTGGCTGACCTGAAGAGTAACTCCAGCATTTTGTGTCTATCAATGTTCATGCTATTGGGTTGTAAGCTACCCAAGGGGAATATGAGGTGCTGTTCCTCTAGTTTGTGTTTGGCTTCACACTGGCAATGGAGGAGGCCCAGGAAAGAAAGGTCAGTATGGGCAGGGGAGTTAAAAAGGTTAGCCACCTGTTTCATCCCACATTCTAAAGACGTGCAGGTTTGTAGGTTAATTGGCTTCTGCAAATTGTCCCAAGCGTGTAGGACAGAACTAGCGTACGGGTGATTGTTGGTTGGCGTGGGTTTAGTGGACTGAAGGGCCTGTTTCCACGCTGTATCCCTAAACTAAACTACATTAGCTGGATCAAAGCAGGTAATACAGAGTGCAGAATACAGTTCATTGACTCTCCACAAGAATACAAATGTTGTTTACGAAACAAAAAGCTTAGCGCTTGAGGTTGTTTGACAAACAAAAATACAAGAATGATGTATTTATATTTTTTGCAGAATAAAACGCCTTTGAAAGGTATTTACCATGTCCTGGCCTTACTCTGGAAGACTTTAATGGAGTGTTATTCCTCGGGGACACTACTCTGCTGGTCAGTGTGGTGGGCATTGTCCACCTGTGGCTATTTTCAAATATTGAATTATGTTCAAATATTGTGGGAGAAAATTTATCCTTCGCAAAATTCCCAGATTTACAATGGGATGGTGGAAGCCGCATCGGCACTATTGGGTAAGTTGGTGTGGTTTATTTTAAATCACAGAACCATTGAGTTGGTTCTCTATTCACATATTTGTGGACTGTTTAGTTCATTTTAGTTTAGAGGTACATCCTGGAAACGGGCCCTCCACGCCACCGAGTCCGCGCCAATCAATGATCACCCGTACACTAGTTCTATCTTACACTCTAGAGATAATTTACAGAAGCCAAATAACCTACAATCCTGCAAGTCTTTGGAGCGTGAGAGGAAACCGGAGCACCCGGAGAAAACCCATGCGGTCACAGCACCCATAGTCAAGATTGAACCAGTTTCTCCGGCACTGTAAAGCAGCAACTCTACTGCTGCGTAACAGTCCCAACCCTGGTATATACTTGTGTTCAATTCCTTGTTGATCCAATTCCTGGAAAATGGATGGTATGGTCAAAGATGGAGTTAACTTTTTGGAAGAGAAATTACATCTAAAAGGGACACATCTACTTGCACGTTTAAAGGCCATCCAGCCAGGAAAATTGTGCCCCAACAGTAACAATGTTAAAAAGAACAAACACATGCTGATGGATTCTTTTTTAAATTGTACCTGTTAGAATGGCTGAGAGCCCTTAAACTGAATTAATAATATTGGTGTGGGTGAAGAAGATTGTGGACTTGTGGATATGGGTAGCTGGGTATGTGGATGTGCTATGGATAGATACACATTTAAAATTACAAAGGAAAATAAGAATGCAGCAAAACAAGCAGAAAGGACTAAGACATTCTGTGGGAAGTACAAGAGAAAGGGTTTTATTTATCTGTTGGACGATGAATGGATTTAGTTTAGAGTGGCCCACCGAGTCCACACCGACCGGCATTCCACCATACACTAGATCTATCCTGCACTAGGGACAATTTACATAGGTTACAAACCCACTCGTCTTTGGAAGGTGGGAGGAATCGGAGCTCCCTCATCTTCAGGGAGAACGTGCAAACTCCGTACAGACAGCGCCTATAATCTGGATTGAACCTGGGTCTCCCCCGGCGGTTGAGACAGGTACTATCACAATTTTTAAAGAACATTTGGAAAGGTACATGGATAGGTTAGGTTTAGAGGGATATGGGCCAAACATAGGCAAGTGGGATTTGTGTGGATGGGACATGTTGGTTGGCATGCGAAGGGCCTGTTTCCACGCTGTATGACTCCGACTCTTATTCTTGTCTTCATCAATTTACAGGTGCAGGGGCAGCGTTTATTGTGGGTTATGTTAAAATATCCTGGTCCATGTGGAGTGAAGTTGCGCTCCTCATCTTTTCCACTGTTATTGTTGCTGTGCTCTACATCATGGCCACAGTCCAACACATCTGGGTCTGTTACAGCTGTTACATCGTATTCAGAATTATTTACATGATGCTGATAACCATAGCCACGTGAGTGAACTTTTTCTTCAATGGTGCATTTGAATCTAACTTTAATTATATATTGAAGTTAGACAGAAAATGCTGCAGTAACTAAGCGGGTCAGGCAGCATCTCTCGAGAAAAGGAATAGGTAAAGTTTCGGATCGGATCCCTTCGTCGACTGAAAGGTAGAGAAGGCCAGAATAAGACAAGGCTGCAACAGATGACCTCAGGAACAGTGGAGTCCATAATGGCCCATTGTTGGCTGAGGAAGATGAGCTAACGACAGGGATACAAGGATGTGAACAGGGAACTAGTAGGATGACTAGGGTGGGAAGGAATGTATGAGTTACTTGAAGTTAGAGAAATCAATGTTCATGCCGCTGGATTGTAAGCAGCGCAAGCGCAATATGAGATCTGTTCCTCCAGTTTGCACGTGGCCTCGCTCTGACAGTGGAGGAGGCCTAGGACAGAAAGTTTAGTATGGGAAGGGGAGTTTAAATGTTTGGCAACTGGGAGATCGCATTGGCCAAGACAGGCAGAGAGCAAGTGTTCGGCGAAACGATCGCCAAGTCTGCACTTGGTCTCGCCGATATATAGGAGTCCACACCTGGAGCACCAGGTACAGTGGATGAGGTTGGAGGAGGTGCAAGTAAACCTCTGTCTCACCTGAAAGGACTGTCGCGATCCCTGGATGTAGTTGAGGGAGGAGTTATGGGGACAGGTGTTGCATCTCCTGCGGTTATAGAGGAATGTTCCTGGCGAGGGGGTGGTTTGGGTGGGAAGTGATGAATGGATTTTATATTACCTTTTGGTTTAGGGAAATGTTAAACAGTAATTGCCTCTCTTTCCTTATTAAGGTACAAAATTGCTGCAAATCTAAGTGTGGAATTGTATGCTTTGGTGTTTGGTGTAAACACTTTCATTGCCTTAGTCCTCCAGACTGTCCTGACTCTGATTGTAGTGGAATCCAACATGCTGAACCTAACCATATTTGGACAGGTAAGCATTTCATTTGTTTCTGCTGTAAACTAACTTTGTATTGTAACTAGAGGTCAGATGAAGTTTAATGTTATTGCAAAATCATAATGTTCCTGATCTGTGCTTAAAAGCAAATAAAATAGAGATAATTATAAAGACCATTGTCTTTTGATTGAGATTTATCATCATAATTCAAACAACTGGTGGCACAGTAGCGCAGCTGGTAGAGCTGCTGCCCCACACCACCAGAGACCCAGGTCCCATCCTGACCTTGGTGTTATTTGTGTGGAGTTTGCACGTTCTCTCTGTGACTGTGAGGGTTTCCTCCGGGTGCTCCGGTTTCCTCCCACATCCCAAAGAGGTGTGGGGTTTGTAGGTTAATTGGCCTCTGTAAATTGTCGCTAGTGTGTAGGGAGTGGATGAGAAGTGCGATAACGTAGAACTAATGTGAACGGGTGATTGATGGTCAGCGTGGACCCGGCAGGCCAAAGGGCCTGTTTCCATGCTGTAACTTTCAATCGATCAAACTGGAGGCATTTTGTTTGAAAACATTAAGAAGAATGGGACAATTGCATGAGCAATGTGGAGTTTGGTCACAGATATCACAGGGACTTTGTTCTTCATGCCTGCCCCTGCTCGTTGCAAGAAAACCTGGGTTAGCTTTGCACTCTTGTTATTTTTTGCAAATATTACCTTCAATATTTTAACCAGTCCCCTTTCAAAGGTGATAGTTGAATCAATTTCCACCACCATTCTGTGCATTCTTAATCATTGTCATTGTGTGAATTATATCTCCCAGTGTTACCTCCAGTATTTTTGCCAAATGTGATTAAATGTCTCTTGGTGCTGACCCCATTTCTACTGGATGCAGGTTTCCTTTATTCTTCTTTATACGATCTAACCTTCACGACTTTAAACACCCCTGTCAAACCGTTGATTGATGTTCACATTACTTGAGTATCACCATAGTACTGTAATCCCTCCTCAGGCTTCATAATATTGCTAACATTCTCTCTGTTGAATCCATGGGTTCCATGATCCAATTTAATTACATTAAGCACTCAAGAAGCTAATCTTGCCTGTTTTAGATTGAAAATATTGACTGGATGCTGTTTGGAGCAAATATAATAAAGAGCAGCTGCTCATGGCTCAATGTTTTATACAGTGAAAGGAGGCAATGCTTCTACGGGTCTGTCATAGACTATTCAGGATTAAATGTGAGACATTGCTACTTGGATATTTTAATGTCCTGCAAAGTATTCTCTTCAAATGTTAATGTATGGTAATACAAAGAAGGGTACAATTCTGACTACTCGTTAATCGAGGATACTCTATAATATTTTCCTTATTTTTAATTATTTCAGGGTGAGAATCAATGACTAGTTTATTTTGGTGTATTATTTTTGCCACGTGCACCGAGCTACAGTGAGAAGCTATTTGTTGCGTGCTATCCAGTCAGCGAAATGACTATACATGATTACACTGCAGATGTACACAGTGTACAGATACAAGATATAAGGAATAACGTTTAGTGCAATACAAGATAAAGCTCCGCCACCAAGAGAGGTGCCGTGAGTCTGGCGAGCTGACCGCTACCGCACTGAGGCCAGGCACAGCTCTTGGACACTGCCTCCTACCTATCCTTTGACCATGACCCCACAGATGAGCACCAGGCCATAAGCTCTCAAACTATTTCAAATGTTATCACTTCCGGCTGCCTGCCCTCCACAGCCTCCAACCTTATCATTTCCCAGTCCCACATGGCCCGGTTTTACCTTCACCTAAAAATCCATGAACACAACTTCCCTGGCAGGCCCATTGTTTCTGCCCGCTCCTGTCCCACTGAAATGATTTCCATATACCTCGACTCCATCCTATCCCCTCTATGACAAAGATACATCACACGCTCTTCATCTCTTTGTTGACCTGCTTTCCGAGCCTCCACCCCATCATCTATATTAGGGTGTTCAGTCACTCTACACCTCCATCCCCCTCCAGGAAGGCCTTAAAGCCCCCCATTTCTTCCTCGACAACAGAACCAGCCAATTCCCCTCTAACGGAGCTGGTCCTCATCCTTAACAACAATTTGTTCGACTACACCCACTTCCTTCAAATCAAAGGCATAGCTATGGGCACTCGCATGGACCCCTGCTATGTCTGCCTCTTTGTAGGGTACGTTGAACAATCCTTGTTCCAGGAGTACACTGGCTCTATCCTTGAACTCTATCTCCATTACATTGATGACTGCATTGGTGCTACCTCCTGCACCATGCAGAATCATGGGCTTCATTAACTTCACCTCCAATTTCCATCCTGCATTCAAAATTCATTTGGACCATCTCCGACACCTCCCTCCCCTTTCTTAATCTCACCGTGTCCATCACCAGAAATAGACTACTGACTGACGTCTATTACAAACCCATTGACTCCCAGAACTATCTCGGCTACACTTCTTCCCACACTGCTTCCTGCAAAGACTCTGTCTTCTACTCCCAATTCTTCCGTCTACGCCGCATCTTCGCCCAAGATGAGGTGTTCCATACCAGGACATCCAACGTCCTCATTCTTTCCCTCATGAGAACCTCATGGGGGTTCCCCTCTCCCATCATAGATGAGGCATTTGCACATGTCTCCTCGGTACAACGCAGCTCCACCCTTGCTCCCCCTCTCCCTCGTCGCAACAGGGACAGAGTCCCCCGTGTCCTTACCTTTCACTCTATCAGCCGTCGCATACAACACATAATCCTCCGACATTTTCGCTACCTTCAACGGGATCCCACCACCAGTCACATCTTCCTATCTCCACCCCTTTCCGCCTTCCGCAGAGATAGTTCCCTCCGCAACTCCCTGGTTAACATCCCTTCCCACCCAAACCAACCCCTCCCCATGTACCTTCCCCAGCAACCGCAGGAGATGCAACACCTGTTCCAATACCTCCTCCCTCGACTGTCCAGGGACCCCAACAGTCCTTTCAGGTTAGGCAGAGGTTCACTTGTGCCTCCTCCAACCTCATCTACTGTATCCGTTGTTCAAGATGTGGACTCTTATACATTGGCGAGACCAAACGCAGACTGGGTGATCGTTTCGCTGAACACCTTCGCTCAGACTGCCTGGACCTACCTGATCTCCCTGTTGCCAAACACTAATTCTGCTTCCCATTCCCACACTGACCTTTCTGTCCTAGGCCTCTTCCATTATCGGGAGTGAGGCTAGATGCAAATTGAAGGGTCAACATCTCGTATTTTGCTTGGGCAGCTTGTGGCCCAGTGGTATAATATTGATTTCTCAAACTTCAAGCATCTCCTGCATTCCCTCTCTCTGTATTCCTCCCCACCAAAGTTGCTCCAGCATCTCATCCTCACCTAGCAAACAGCTAACGATGGCCTGTTTCCTTTATCTTTGTTACTTTTTTACATATCATTCATTTGTTCTATATCTCCCTACATCACCGTCTATATCTCTCGATTCCCTTTCCCCTGTCTGAAGAAAGGTCTCGATCCGAAATGTCACCCATTCTATCTCTTCAGAGATGCTGCCTGTCCCGCTGAGTTACTCCATCATTTTGTGTCTGTCCTCAGTTTAAACCAGCATCTGCAGTTCCTTCATACACGTAAAGAAACTAATGTTTGATGTAATACAGGATAAAGGGAATAATGTTTAGCGCAAATACAGGGTAAGGGGACTTGTGTTTAGTGCAAATACATGATAAAGGGAAGAGCATTTAATGCAAATAAACATAAAGGAATAATGTTTAGTACAATACAGGATAAGGGGAATAATATTTAATGCAAATTGTTTATGAAGTGTTTTTTCTTCCAGTTTCTGGCTTACACTGTGTACTTTGCAGCGATTGCCATGCTGTTTCTGATCTTTGGTGCATACAGCGTCATGAAGAAGTACAGTGGAGAGGTACGAACGGCTGAGAACAGCTCGGAGTGCAGGGACGGCAAGCAGGAAGTGGTGCCTGGATGTGAGCAGGATGAGTACTTGTAGCGATGGTGACAAATGTGCGGGGCCAGGACTGGTGGGAGAGCGCTGATTGGATGACCTCTCTGCTCCTGCACAGTGTCCTCGACCTGGCGTGTCCTTGAACATGCCCTTGTTACATAGTCGCAACATCAGTGTCGAGCAATGTTTATGCACAAGGTCAAGGTATGGATGCGGGGTTGGTTGATGGACCTCAGCTCCCTCTTCTAAAACATGCTCATAATCTGAAACGTCACCTATCCATGCTCCCAGAGATGCTGCCTGGCCTTTGTCCTAGCCTTTGACCCAGCCTTTGACCCGCTGAGTTACTCCAGCACTTTGCGTCTTTTTGTGTATATCAGCATCTGCACTTCCTTGTTTCTTCAGAATCTGTGTGCTAGTGTACAGTACATCGCCAATTAACATTGTTCATATTCCCTCAGCCCTGTATTAATCCTGTTATATACGTCATGCTTATTATTATTATTACCACCTTAGCCTTTACTTGGCAACTAAATTTGAGTTTCTATACAAACATTTGTGCAATGGCAAATCTTCAACTTTTCCAGTTGCCATTAATACACAGGTACAGTAGGAGTGATCTTACGCAGACCCAATAGAACAGATCTCCTAGTCGCTATTTCCAGTTTAGTTGGGTGTTTATTGAGGTAGTTGTACAAACAAAGAGATGAATGTACCAGGTTTCCTAATTCTGCATGGAAGTTGTAGCTGGTTGCTCTGTCCCTGGTCTGGTGAGAATTGTATGCGCTCCTTCCCTGTGCCTGCCCCTTCCTGTCCCCTATGCCCTTATAAATACACCACCCTGTGCATCTAATGACTGTCCCGTGTCCAAAATAATACTGCAAGATATATCTAAGCAAAATAATATGATATGCCAACATTAAACATAAATGGCTCCCACAATATGTTATAGTCATAATTCCCATGCATTTCATAATTATGCACAAAGTCTTTTACCTTGTGTAAGTTAATCAAAAACCCGAGGACATGGGTTTAAGCTGAAAGGGGCAAGATTCAATAGGAACCTGAGGGGTAACATTTCCACTCAGTGGGTAGTGGATCTATAGAACAAGTTACCAGTGGAGGTAGTGGAGGCAAGTCCAACAGCATTTAAAAGACAGCTAGGCAGGTACATAGATAAGAAAGGCTTAGCTTAGATGGGGCATTCTTGGTTGGCATTGGTGAATTGGGCCATAGGGCCTGTTTACGTGCTGTATGACTATATGGATGGTGTTATAGACTGGAATGGAAGCATACTCTTACGGTGAATGGTGCAAGTCATTGAGAAGCAAATTGAGGATATGTCTCTGTTAGTTTATTTATCTATGTCAGGTCTTCATTAAGTTTAGAACAGTGTGTTTTGGATACCTTTAAGCATTACCATTGTCTGTTGTAGATCTGATGTGAATGATGTATCAGGCAGGCATGGTGGTGCAGCGGTAGAGTTGCTGCCTTACAGCGCATGTAGCGCTGCAGACCCGGGTTCAATCCCAGCTACGGGATGTATCTGGACGGAGTTTGTACGTCCTCCCCGTGACCACGTGGGTTTTCTCCGAGAGCTTCGGTTTCCTCCCACACCTCAAAGACGTACAGGTATGTAGGTTAATTGGCTTGGTAAATGTAAAAATTGTCCCTAGTGTGTGTAGGATAGTGTTAATATGCGGGGATCGCTGGCCGGCGCGGACTCGGTTTGGCCGAAGGATCTGTTTCCATGCTGTATCTCTAAAAATAAAACTAAGTGTTGATTTTGATACGCAATGGAAATATGCTTTGTAGTGAGACAGCCAAACCAGCTGAAATGGTCATTTATCTTAATATAGCTGTTCCAAATTTTCTGTAAGATTTTAAACATAAATGCAATACACACCATTAGTATCAAACCTAGTCTTTCCTTAGTTAGAAGCAAATTCTAGCTTAGATGCAGCCTTGCCAATTGTGCATTTCTTTCCCACATTGATTGAGGTCACCAGTCAGCCTCCAAAACGGAGGATTTTTTTTGATTTGGCATGGATGAGGAAGAGGAATTTGCAAAAATGAGATTAATTTTTTGCTTTTTAAAATTTTATTTTGTTTATTTTACAATCAGGTTGGGTTACCCGTATCGCCATCAATCGATATCTTCCTAGCCACTTCCAATTCCACTTCCTTCTGCATCTACTCCAGGGAAACTCTCAAACATCTAGCCTATGATTCTCTTTCCAACATAACCTTGCTTTGGCTCATGATTTGCACAACAGATCCTGACCTCCATCCTTTAACACTTTGTCTATGAATAGCTGCGAAACTATAATCTACCATCATCCTTCATCCTCAGAAACCAGCATTTAACCCCTCTACCTTTGCCGATCGCCACATCTCCAGCTTACTTATCCGAATTATTCAATGTGTTGAAGCCTTTCAAGTTGTTGTCTGTTTTCAGTTTCCGTCTGACATCTTCTCCCCTCTCTAGTAATCTCCAACCTTAATGTTTTCAGATATCTAGGCTCCACCAATTCTAAAATTGCCTGCCAAGGCCCTATTCTCTGATTTTAGATCTCCAACTTTTCTTCCTCTTTCCTTCTCTAAGACATGGCTCTGTGACCGAGCCTTGGTCATCCACTCCCATATTCAGCTGGCTCAGCTATAAATTTTAGTCATGTTCACATGGTGCTTTCCGATGGTTTTACTGAGTACAGGAGCTACGTGAAGGTCCCCGGCCCGAACCATCACCTTTCCATGTTCTCCAGAGATGCTGCCTGACCTGCTGAGTTGCTCCAGCACTTTGTGTCTGTTGTTTTGTAAACCATGCATAGTTTATAATATCGGAATGGTTTATTATTGGCATGTGCACTGTGTTAGAGTAGAAAACCCATTAGTGTGCTATCCAGGTCAATCATATTGTGCAACTGTGCTGCCTTACACGAGTACAACAAATGGTGCATAAAGAGAAAATAAATTATAATGACCAGCCCAGTGCCTGGTTTCAGCTTCCTTAAAGCCGAGGTGGAAGTTCATTTGTTTAATAAAGTATCTTTGTCGAAGTGGCACTGGAAGAGATTGTCTTGTCAGTTTCCAAAGTATATCACTTAAGTAATCTACTATGAACTGGTAGCTCTTGATCAAACAGCCAATGGTGTCTGATTACTGTGTGTAAGCGACATGTGAACAATTTTTTAGTGCCGACTGGCTCTTGTTTGTACGAATGGACGATATCCACAAATGGGTGTACCATGTCCAACAATTCTTGAAAGCATTCACGTCATTCTCAATAATGGAAGCATAATACTCGATTCAAACTCTACAGTTAGTGCTTTCAACTGGAAAAATGCTGCTATTAGCACAGGCTTTATGGTTTTAATATCAGTCTTTTTGTAATTGACAACATTGTTATAGCACACAATATGTGACTCACGTTTGTTACTCTGCTGCTGTGATCATTAACATAAATGAAGAACAGACCAATTTTCTGACAAATGGTGGTCCAGCACCTCCTTTAATCCGGACAAAATTACAAGAGCGCACTTGAGATTCCCCCATGGAAGTCCCCCTGAAAATGTGGTGCCTGG
Source organism: Amblyraja radiata (assembly GCF_010909765.2). Lineage (NCBI taxonomy): Eukaryota > Metazoa > Chordata > Chondrichthyes > Rajiformes > Rajidae > Amblyraja > Amblyraja radiata. The sequence continues at coordinate 32,133,249 of NC_045969.1, read as the reverse complement.
AGCTGGCAAGGCGGCCGATCTCTACCTCATCGGGATTCCGCGGACGATTGTCGGGATTAATTTGCTGGGGTTTTGGAACTCTGGCCAGAGCCGGCAGATCTGTTCCCATAGCTGACTTCCGAGGCCGACTTTGCGGGACGGTTTTTCGGCCTCCCGGCAGCCTAGGTAGATGGACCATTCCGGGTTCTGTTTGACTCCTCGTAGGTCATGACCTCTGTTGATCCAGCAAAACGGATAATCAAGAAGGCTCTGGAACCAAAGGTGCTGGAAAATTGGTGGGGGACCTGTAATAGACTTCTTGATTGGTATTGAATATTGTAGAATGTATTTTACATGGTAAGGAAAAATGTGTTTCTGGTGTTTGAAGTTTTTAAGTTAACTGACAAGTTATGAAGTAATCTGATTTTATTTTAAGCATATCACTATTGAGGTACAGGTATTACAGGTCTGCACAACTTTTAGATGAGGGCAAGTGAAAGGAATAATTGATCAGTGCACTGAAGTAATTGTTTTCTTGATTTTCTCAAACGTTGATAAACTGCATTAGAACACTATTTATTGTGAGTAAGAGAGGAGTGTGTGTTACTTTGAATTCAAGTGTTGTACTGCACTGATATAATCTTGACTAAGTCGAGATAGTGTTTCAAACTTGAGTATTTTTCTGCATATGATATTTGGCGGCACAGTGGCGCAGCGGTAGAGTTACTGCCTTACAACGTCAGAGACTTGGGTTTGATCCTGACTATTGGTGCTGTCTGTACGGAGTTTGTAGTTCTCCCTGTGACTGTGGGTTTTCTCTGGGTGTTTCGATTTCCACCCACACTCCAAAGACGTGCAGGTTTCTAGATTATTTGCCTTGTAGAAATTGTCCCTAGAGTGTAGGATAGTGCGGACTTGGTGGGCCAAGGGGCCTGTTTCCATGGTATATCTCTAAAGTCTAAAGGTATAACTTGTACGTTGTTGCAAGATTAAAGTGGAGAAGTGGAAAAAGACTTGGAATAAAATAGCGGAATCATAAGATTCTCATCAAAATACAAGCAACGGATACAAGAAATGTACTGTTGAAGAGAGGAAGATGCTCTTGAAAAACTTGTTTTTGCAATAATAAGCACACTTCATATAGGTAGTAAATTCCACACTTAGTTCTTTGATCAAATAAATTGTTCCTAGTAGGGGAAATATCCAAGGAGTGGTGAAATATTACACGTTCCTTTTCTTAATCATTAATTGAAATGCAATGTTATAGGAATCAAAACAATAGGAATATACATTCAATGGAAAGGGGATGAGGTGTGTGGATGAATGTTGAGGTTAAGAGTAGACACAAAGTGCTAGAGTGACAACCAGCCAGGCAGCATCCCTGGAGAAAAAGGGTGGGTGATGTTTCAGGTCCGAAGTAGGGTCCCCATCCTTTTTCTTCAGAGATGCTGCCAGACCCATCTGCAGTTCTTTGTTTTTACTAGAGATTTCGAGGTTTGAGCAGGTAAATCAATTCACTTTTAATTTTTAAAGTATGTAATAATTTTACATACTATGAACAAGGTGTTGGGGGGGGGGGGGGGAGGGGAGGAGATCTTTATTACATATATGAACTAATTTCAAAGTAATTGTGTTAATTGCTTTGCTATAAATTTATTTTGTAAGTAGATTGTTTTTGCCAATCAAATGCAAGTTATGAATCTTGATTATTGTTACGCACAACATTTGTCTAATATATTTTAAAATAAAGTATATTCCTGAACATGGTGATCGTACTAAAGTGATTTCATCCTTCCATACCGACCCAACATCTGCGAATTTACTTACATGCATTCAGTGGCTCAGTTAGAAAGTATCGGTCCTAACCATCAAAGTTTTGGATAAAGCCATGGAAGACTTCTAGCGCAAGCTTAACAACCTGCACCCCAAAGGGAGCCAAACTGCTTTTCCTGGTCAACTTCTGCAGTTGTACAGAGCCCTAGTGAGACCACACCTGGAGTATTGTGTGCAGTTTTGGTCCCCTAATTTGAGGATGGACGTTCTTGCTATTGAGGGAGTGCAGCGTAGGTTTACAAGGTTAATTCCCAGGATGGCGAGACTATCATATGCTGAGAGAATGGAGCGGCTGGGCTTGTATACTCTGGAGTTTAGAAGGATGAGAGGTGATCTCATTGAAACATATGATTGTTAAGGACTTGGACACGCTAGAGGCAGGAAACATGTTCCCGATGTTGGGGGAGTCCAGAACCAGGGGCCACAGTTTAAGAATAAGGAGTAAGCCATTTAGAACGGAGACGAGAAAACACTTTTTCTCACAGAGAGTTGTGAGTCTGTGGAATTTTCTGCCTCAGAGGGCGGTGGAGGCAGGTTCTCTTAATGCTTTCAAGAGAGAGCTAGATAGGGCTCTTAAAAATAGCGGAGTCAGGGGATATGGGGAGAAGGCAGGAACAGGGTACTTATTGGGGATGGTCAGCCATGATCACATTGAATGGCGGTGCTGGCTCGAAGGGCCGAATGACCTACTCCTGCACCTATTGTCTATTGTCTATTATCAGGGTGAGAAGGGGTGCAATTGGCAGGGAAGGACTCCTCTATCATTCCCTTGACAAAATGCTTGGAGCATGGCCTTATCGTAGCTAACAAGGTTTAGTCAGTGGGACCAGCACAATATGTCACAGCAATGCTAGTCTGACCACAGACCACCAGGGAACTGCGGTACTTGGGGATGGCAGGTGAGGCAGTCTGAAGAAGGGTACCGACCCAAAACGACATCACCCATCCTTTTTCCCCAGAGATGCTGCCAGATCCACTGAGTTACTCCAGCACTTTGTGTCTATCTTCGAGTGAATGTTGTTGTTGGATACCACTAGGGTCTTTCCGCTGGAGTAATTCAGCAAGTCAGGCAGCATCTCTGGATTGGTGATGTTTCAGGGCAGGACCCTTCTTCAGACTTTGCATTTCTTTGCATGGTTCTGTAGAAGGGTCCTGACCTGAAATGTATCTATCCATGTTCTCCAAAGATGCTGCCTGACCTGCTGAGTTACTCCAGCACTTTGTGCCTTTTTTTTTTTGTAAACCAGCATCTGCAGTTCCTTGTGACTGGGGTCTTTCTGCTGCTGGACATGGAAGGGCTGAATCTGGTTGCAGGACCCCACAGACAAGGGAAGGGATATCGTTACAACAGTGTTTTGTGCACAGAACTGTGTGCATATTGCTGGAGTATGATACTAGCAATAATGTGGCATAGAGAAGATAGACAGACTCCTAGGATGGAAAAATCAAATGCTAATGGGCATTATCTTTAAGGTGAGAGGGGCAAAATTTAAAGGAGATGTGCGGGTGAGTTTTTACGCCAAAAAAAATGTGATAGGCATATGCAGGGTTATGTGCTGGTGGATAAGTGATGGTCTTAGACAGTAGACAATAGGTGCAGGAGTAGGCCAGTCGGTCCAGTCGAGCCAGCACCGCCATTCACTGTGATCATCCGCAATCAGTACCCCGTTCCTGCCTTCTCCCCATATCCCCTGACTCCGCTATCTTTAAGAGCTCTATTTAACTCGCCCTCTTTCTAAACAAACACTCAAACTTTTTTTAGCTTCAAAAATAAGCTTTATTGGTAATAAAAAAATATTTACAAACTGTGCAAAAACCTTCATACAAGTCTGCATTCATGGAGCAGCATTATGTTCAGCAGAGATGTGGGCCGATGGGCCCGTTCTGGTGCTGTTCCATGAATGCACAGACTATGAAGGTTTTTGCACAATTTGAATTTGTAAATATTTTTTAAATTACCAATAAAGCTTATTTTTGAAGTTTAAAAAAAAGTTGTGAGTGTTTGTTTAGAAAGAGGGCGAGTCTGTGCCCTGCGGTGGGACGGAGTGAGAGCCGGGCAGGGCTCGTTTGACCGGGGCCGATGCCGCATTAGTGGCCACTCTTTATGGGCAAAGGAAGGGCAAGGTCAACCCTGCTCCACATTCCCTGCAGTCATGCCCAGACCTCTGTCTCGCCATGCTGTCCCAACGAATCCTTCCCCAGCTCACAACCTCTTAATAACAATAGAAACACGGCTTGAAGTGTCTATTACTAAAAATAGATTCAAGTTTTCAAGGGGTTTATTGTCACGCCAGTTCCATGCATGGACAATCTTGTGCTGGAGGATTCCGTGCAGTAAATTTAACATTGAGTGGGACTGTGATCCGCTACTGGGAAGAGGGAGAGGATAGGAAGGAATAGGTGGCGGAGGAAAGGAGGGTTAAGAGGAGGGAGTAAAGGGTGAGACGAGGGACGGGAGAAGGATAGGAAGGTAGGGGGGGGGGGGGGGGAGTGAGGGAGGGTGATGGGGGATTTATAGAGGACAGTAGGGGGTGAGGGGGAGATGTTGGGAAAGGACTGGAGGGGATGAGGGAGAGATGGGAGTGGGTGACGGGAAGGGTTAGGAAAGAAAAGTATGGGGGGGTGGAATGAAAGGAAAGTATGGGAGAGAATGGGAATGGAGGAATGAAGAGGAGGAAGAGGAACGGGGGAAGAGAGGACGGGAGGGGAGCGGGGGAAGGGAGAGGGGAGAGGAGGGGCGCAAGGCTGCGCTCACTCTGGGCTCAGGACCACCCAGGCAGCGGGAAGAGCCGCCTCCCCAGCCGGCGCCATTGCAAGGAGCGGAGCGGCGCGGCCGGCGGGGACAGGGGACGGGGACGGAGCGGAGCCCAGGGAGAGCGGGCACCGGGCACGGCGGCGGGAGGCATGCGGAGCGGGCAATGTGCCGGCAGCCGGGAGGTGAGGTGAGGTGAGGCGGCCACGGGACGCGGGGGGAGAGGGAGGGAAAGTTTGAGCTGTGCGGACAAAGGAAACTGCAGCCGCGGCTCAGACAGCGGTGCCCACCCCTCCTCTCATTCCTCCCCCCCCCCTCTCTCCCTCCCCCACTTTCTCTCTCTCTCCTCCCTCAATCTCTTCCACAATTCTTTCTTATCCATGCTCTCTTTTCTCTCTCTCTCTCTCTCCCCTCCTTTCTCCCATTCTCTCCCCACCTCTCTCATTCTCTCCCCACCGCGTAGCCCCCTGCTCTCTCTCTCGCTCTCACTCTTGTACTCCTGCATCCTCACTCCCCCCTCTCACTACCCCCCCCCCCCTACTCTCCCAGCACTCACTTGCCCCCTATCTCACTCTCTCCCCTCTCGTTTACTCCCTCCACCACCACTCTCTCTCACCCCCACTCTCCCTGCTCTCTTTCTCTTACCCGTTCCCTCTCTCCATATCCCCCCCCCCCCCCCCCCCCCATCTCTCCACTTTCCCCTATCCTTCCCCTCCATCTCTCCAACCCCCCTCTTCTATCCCCCTTCACTCCTCCCCCTGCCTCAACGCCTCGGGTGCTGGGTGACTGGCAGAGACCCCTGGGTGGGGGTGGGGACCCCAGGAGGGGCGATGGGTGCCTTGCCCGGTCTGATACAGAGGCAGGTTTCCAAGAGGGAACAAAATCCAATTCCAACGCTCCCACTGATGGTTTTTCGCGATTATTGGCGAAGAAAGACAAACTTTAATGGAGTCACAGTCATACAGCGTGGAAACATGCCCTTCGGCCCAAATCATCCATGCCGACCGAATTCCCATCCAAGATTCCAAACTAATCCCGTTTACCACCATTTGGCCCATATCCCTCTAAACCTATCATATCCATGTATTCAAAAGGGAACTGCAGATGCTGGAATATCGAAGGTACACAAAATTGCTGGAGGAACTCAGCGGGTGCAGCAGCATCTATGGAGCGAAGGAAATAGGCGACGTTTCGGGCCGAAACCCTTCTTCAGACCTGCCGAAATGTCTTTTAAATGTTGTGACAGTACCTGCCTCAATTACCTTCTCTGGCAGCTCATTCCATGCACCCACCACCCTCTCTGTGAAAAGTTGCCCCTCAGGTTCCTATTAAGTATTTCCCCTGTTACCTTAAAGCTGTGCCTCTGGTTTTTGATTCCCCTATTCTGGGTAAAAAGACTCTGTACATTCACCTTATCTATTCCCCGCATGACTTTATACACTTCTTATCACCCCTCATCCCCCTGCATTCCTAGCCTGCCCAACCTCCCCCTTTAGCTCAGACCCCCGAGTCCTGGCAATGTCAAGCAACTCTGCACTCTTTCCAGCTTAATGCTGAGGAGGCGAGCAGTCTGGCTTATTTTGGGGCGGGGGGGATGAGGTCCACAACCCTATTCGAGTCGGCTGCCGGCGGGCGGCTCCACCCTGCAGTGCCATGCGATAATAGTGCATCAAATGCAACTCTGGGAACAAAAGAACACATTTCATTGTTCCATTCCGCTACATGTGACAATTAAACAATCTCGACTGACTGAAATGCAACTTTGGAAACAAACAGCTGAACAAATCATGCTATTCTGCTTACAATTTAAAAGCAAAAAAATGTCTTCTTTATTCCCCACTTTCTTGTCATTCCCCTTTTGTTAACCAACCTGTCCTGACCTGTGCACGCCCCCTAGTGGCCAGTGGCTTGATTTTTTAAATGTAGGAAGGAACTGCAGATGCTGGTTTAAACCGAAGATAGACACAAAAGTTGGAGTAACTCAGCGGGACAGGCAGCATCTCTGGAGAGAAGGAATGGGTGACGTTTCCGAATGAGACCCTTGATTTTTAAAATCTCCCACGCAGCTCATCAACTTAAAAAAATTAAACTTTAATTGTAATAAAACATGCACACTATGTAAAAATAACAGTACAAAACTCTTAATACGAAAGTGGTGTTTAAGAGGGTTTTAGATAGAGCGGCACGGTGGCACAGTGGTAGAGTTGCTGCCTCACAGCGCCCGAGACCCGGGTTTGATTCTGACTACGGGTGCTGTCCATTTGGAGTTTGTACATTTTCCCTGTGACAGCGTGGGATTTGCTCGGTTGCTCCAGTTTCCACTCACATCTCAGAGACGTACAGGTTTGTTGGTTCAAGTTGCTGCCTGGCCTGCTGAGTTACTCCAACACTTTGTATCTATCATCGGTATAGACCAGCATCTGAAGTTCCTTTTGACACAGGTTTGTTGGTTAATTGGCTTCTGTAAAATTGTCCCTAGTGTGTAGGATGGAACTAGTGTACGAGTGATTGTTGGATGGAGTTGGTGGACCGAAAGGCCTGTTTCCACACTGTAGCTCGAAGCTGATAGGTTAAAAAAAGACGCAAAGTGCTGGAGAAACTCAGCGGGTCAGGTAGCATCTCTGGAGACCATTGAAGGTGATATTTTGGGTCGGGAAGCTTCTTCAGGCTGATTGTAGTAGGGGGAAGAAAGCTGGAAGACAAGTGGGGGTGGGCCAAAGCCTGGCAAGAGATACAAAGGACACAAGGATCTGCAGTTGCTGGTTTACCAAGTGATAGGTGGTTACAGGTAAGGGAGGGTTTGATTGGCTGACGGATGTATAAAGGCCAGAGATGAAAGTACAAAAGCTGCCAGATAATGCAAGAACAGGAATGAAGTGTAAAGTCAGTGGAAGGAACATCGATGGAAGAGGAAAGGGGGGTGGGAAAGTGGGAGAAATGGGGGCACATCCAATTGGGGGACAGGGAAGAGAGGGAATAAAGGGGAGGGAGTGGTTGTTGGGTAGTTATTTAAAATTAGAGAATTGGATAGGTACATGGATATGCAGAGAAAGGAGAGATATGGATTATGTACAGGCAGTTATGTGATAGTCTTCGCGACATGTTCAGCATGGGCATTGTGGGCCAAAGGGCCCATTCCTGTGCTACTGTTCTATGCTTAGTTTTAGATTAGTTTAGAGATAGAGTGTGGAAACAGGCCCTTCTGCCCATCGAGTCTGACCAGCGATCGCCCCTACACCAGTTCTATGTTATCCCAATTTTGCATCCTACACACTTGGTAGCAATTTACAAAAGCCAGTTAACCTACAAACCTGCACGTCTTCAGTGTGTGGGAGGAAACCGGAGCACACAGACAAATCCCGTGCAGTCACAGGGAGAACGTACAAACTCCGTACAGAGAGCACCCATAGTCAGGATCGAACCTGGGTCTCTGGTGATGTGAGGCAGCCACTCTAGTGCTGCGCCACTGTGTTCTATGACTCTATTGGAGAAAGCTGGTGTGTCAATCAAGGTTGGGAAATTATATATTTGGCCCATTATTCAACAAAAGACTTAGACAGAGTGGTGTCGATGTACACGTGTCTTTACAACCTCATGGGATTAATAATTCTATCTGTCTGGTTCAGGACTGCAACATGCGATTACATATGTGTTCCACGCCCTCACAATGAAGTGTAACGCCAGTGTCAATGGAGGTGGGAACAGCACGACCCACGTGGACAGTGGAGTCAATATTGTAGCGTCCGTCGCCATCATTGTGATCACATCGTTGGTCTTCCTGGGGAACCTGGTGATCGTCGTAACTCTCTACAAGAAGTCTTATCTGCTGACTCCGAGCAACAAGTTTGTCTTCAGTTTGACGCTCTCCAACCTTCTGCTCTCCGTCCTGGTGCTGCCTTTCGTTGTGGCGAGCTCGATCAAGCAAGAATGGGTCTTTGGGGTGGTGTGGTGCAGCTTCACCGCTCTCCTCTGCCTGCTCATCAGCTCCGCCAGTATGATGACGCTCGGTGTCATCGCAATAGACCGGTAAGGCTTAGTTTTGTTTACTTTAGTTTAGGACACAATATGGAAACAGACCCTTCGGCCTGCCGACCAGCGATCACCCGTTCACACTAGTTTAGTTTTGGTTTAGATATACAACACAGAAACAGGCCCTACGGCCCACCGAGTCTACACCGACCAGCGATCACCCCATACACTAACACTATCCTACACACTAGGGCCAATTCATAATTTTTACCGGCCAATTAACCTACAGATCTACACGTCTTTGGAATGTGGGAGGAAACTGGAGCACCCGGAGAAAACCCAGGCAGTTACAGGGAGACAGACAAACAGAACACAGATAGCACCTGAAGTCTGGATCAAAGCCGGGTCTCTGGCGCTGTAAGGCAACAACTCTACCGCTGTACCACTGTGCTGTCTGTTTGGTAGAAACAAAGAACTGCAGATGATGGTTTCCAGGGGGGGGGGGGGGGGGGGGGGGGGGGGGGGGGGGGGGGGGGGGGGGGGGGGGGGGGGGGGGGGGGGGGGGAGTGCTATGGTAAAACCGTACGAGGAACTTTCATGGATAGGCTGAATATTTTATATTTAACATTAAGTACAGAGCACATTTTAATATTTCACTTGCATTGCCCCAAACTAATTAGTGGTTATAATATTTTAACAAAGTTTCCTGCTGATATGGAAAATAATTTTTGGCCTGATGAACGTTACCTTTCACCAGAGAAGGTAGACAAAAATGCTGGAGAAACTCAGCGGGTGCAGCAGCATCTATGGAGCGAAGGAAATAGGCAAGGTTTCGAGCCGAAACCCTTCTTCAGACCCTTTCTCCAGAGATGCTGCCTGACCCACTCAGTTACTCCAGTTACTCCAGCACTTTGTGTCTATTTTCTGAAAAGAGATCTGGATTATTAGTTCATAATTGAATCATAATGGTGTGGACTGTGAGGAAGGCTGTCAAAGTATGCAGCGGGTAAAGATCAACTAGAGAAATGGGCAGAGGAATGGCAGATGGAGTTTAATCCGAGCAAGTGTATAGCAAGACCCGTAACAGCATTGATGTACAGAGAGGTCTTGGGGTCCAAGTCCATTGCTCACTGGAAGCAGCAACCGGGTAGAGTGGTAAAGAAGGCACATTGTACACCAGACTGATTCCTGGGATGGCAGGACTTTCATATAAAGAAAGACTGGATAGACTCAGCTTGTACTCGCTAGAATTTAGAAGATTGAGGGGGGACCTTATAGAAACTTACAAAATTCTTAAGGGGTTGGACAGGCTAGATGCAGGAAGATTATTCCCGATGTTGGGGAAGTCGAGAACTAGGGGTCACAGTTTAAGGATAAGAGGGAAGTCTTTTAGGACCGAGATGAGAAAATCATTTTTTGGTGAATCTGTGGAATTCTCTGCCACAGAAGGTAGTTGAGGCCAGTTCATTGGCTATATTTAAGAGGGAGTTAGATGTGGCCCTTGTGGCTAAAGGGACCAGGGGGTATGGAGAGAAGGCAGGGATGGGATACTGAGTTGGATGATCAGCCATGATCATATCGAATGGCGGTGCAGGCTCGAAGGGCCGAATGGCCTATTCCTGCACCTATTTTCTATGTTTCTATGTATGGGTTAAAGAAGGTTTACTCGAATGCTGCCAGGATTGGAGGGTATTAGCTGTAAGGAAAAATTGGACAAACTTGGATTGTTTACTCTGGGAAATCAGAGGCTGAGGAGAGACCAGATAGAAGTTTTTTTTAATTATGAGAGGCATGGAAAGAGTAGACAGTGAGAACCTTTTTCCCACGTTGGAAATGTCAAAGACTCGAGGGCATAGCTTTGAGGTGTGAGGGGCAAAGTATAAAGGCGCCGTGCGAGGAAAGTTTTTTTTGTTTGTTTTTTTTGCAGAGATGGTGGTGTGTGCCTGGAACGTGCTGCAAGGGGTGGTGGTGGAGGCAGATATGATAGTGGCATTTAAGAGACTTTTAGATAGGCACGTGGATATGCAGGGAATGGGGGATATGGATCACAAGTGGGCAGAGATTAGTTTAACTTGGCATCATGGTTGGCACAGACATTGTGGCCAAAGGGCCTGTTCTTGCACTGGACTGTTCTGCGTTCTATGTCAGTATATCACAGGAATTGAGTTGTCTTTGAATCAAAAATGTAGTGGTGGAGGCGGATACGATAGTGGCGTTTAAGCAGCTTTTAGATGGGCAAATGGATATGCGAGGAATGGTATTAACATGGTATCATGTTCAGCACGGACGTTGTGGGCCGAAGGGCCTGTTCCTGTGCTGCACTGTCCTATGCTCCAAGTGAGGAGGACTGATCAGAGGATGCAGTGGCAGGTAGGATGTGGACAGGAGATGCAGCTGGATCGCCAGGGGGGGATTTGAGGAGTTGTTCCATGAATAACAACTTGAACCTTGGACGGTATAGTGGTGCAGCTGGTAGAGCTGCTGCCTCACATTGCCAGAGACCTGGGCTTGATCCAGACCTCAGGTGGTGCCTGTGTGTGTGTGTGTGTAGTTTGCACATTCTCCCTGTGACCGTGTCAGTTTCCTCCCATATCGTAATGAAGTGCCGGTTTGTAGGTTAATTAGCCCTCTGCATAATTGCCCCTGGTGTGCAGTTTAACTGCATAAACAGCAACTGTTAATGCAGACGACAATTATGGTGATATTGAGAGTTGGGCTGTTGCACGAGGCTAAGATGTTTCTGATTTCCACAGGTACTACGCTGTTGTTTACCCGATGGTATATCCTATGAAAATAACTGGAAACCGGGCAGTGCTGGTGATTACCTACATTTGGCTGCACTCTCTCATCGGCTGCCTTCCTCCTCTCTTTGGCTGGTCGGCCTTCGAGTTTGACCAGTTCAAGTGGATCTGCACGGCTGCCTGGCACAAAGGAGTGAGCTACACTGCCTTTTGGCAGATATGGTGCGGACTGCTGCCGTTCCTGGCCATGGTCACTTGCTACGGGTTTATATTTCGCGTGGCCCGGCTGAAAGCACGGAAGGTTCACTGCGGAACTATCGTCGTGGTGCAAGAGGGAACGAACAAGGACAGAAGAAAAAATTCAAACTCCTCTACCTCGTCGTCGGGAAGCAGAAAGAACGGCAGCAATAATATTGTCTACTCTGCCAATCAGTGCAAAGCCCTGACGACTATTGTGATTGTGATTGGAGCCTTTGTCGTCACGTGGGCCCCTTACATGATCATCATTAGCACCGAGGCACTTTATGGTATCGGTAGTGTGACTCCAGGGCTGGAGACACTGGTAACCTGGCTGTCTTTTACTAGCGCCATATGTCATCCACTCATCTATGGCCTGTGGAACAAAACGGTACGCAAGGAGCTGCTAGGGATGTGCTTTGGGGACAGATACTACAGGGATTCATTTGTTCAGCGTCAGCGCACTTCCAGACTATTCAGCATCTCCAGTCGCATCACAGGTAACAGAGAGCGTGCACAGTATTCACAGTGACTGCACTAGGAAAATATCATTGCCTTTTGCTTTTTCACATTAGTTGTATTAAAATTATATATATTTTGGGAGCCTGTACAATGTTTACATGTGGCCATAATAGGAAAACATTATTGCCTGCTGCATTCCCACATTATTTGTGCTTAAATTATATTTTTTGGTGGTGAGTGGGTACAGCATTTACAGGGAAGACTACACTAGGAGGATGTTATTATTGACTTCTGCTTTCTGACATTGTGTTTAAATTATATCTATTTTTGGGAGTGTGCATGGTATTTACAGTGTCTGCACACTAGGAACATGTTATTGCCTGCTGCTGCTTTCTCACATTGTGTTTAAATAATATATATATTGTTGGGAGTGTGAACAGTATTTACAATGATGACTGCACTAGGAAAGTATTATTGTCTTCTGCTTTCACATTAAATGTAAAATTACATATATATATATATATATATATATATATATATATATGTAATTTTACATTTTATATATATATATATATATATATATATATATATATATATTTGGGACTGTGTACAGTATTTAACTAACTACTAGGAATATTTTTTGGACATTGGTTCTGAAAAATAATTAGGGCTGTGATGAGAGTAATATGTTGTGTACCTCTGCTGAATGAGATTGTTTCCACAGGAAATGTTCACCTTGTTTTTTAAGGCTCCCCCAGCTTTATACATTAGTCAATTTCCCATGGATTTTGTGGAAATTAAAATCAACCAGCCATTGTGTTTAGCCTGATTTTTACATTAGATGTGCTTCATTGGAAGCGTTGCAGACGTTTTAATTATGTAAATCTTCTTTGAGTTACTGCTGTTTGCCATTTATTAGCTTCCTTCTACATTCAGAGCAGTTGTGACATCCAGATTTAGGGTGAAGGGTGGTGTTGATGGCCCAGGGATGAGTTGAAAGGGAATGAGATGAGGTGAAGATCGCTGAGAAGCATTGTTTGCTCAATGAGGTGTATGATTCCTGACTTCCCTGCTGGCTGATGTTGTGTGACTGAACCACGGCTCTGACAGAGCAGCTATCCATGGAGGTCTTGGGCATATTTCAGCTGTATCAGTACATACATACATACATACATACATACATACATACATACATACATACATACATAAGAAAGATATGGGAATGGGAAGAGGAGTCTGCCTTGGCCTACATGATCTCCCAGTTACCAAACGCTTTAACTCTCCCTCCCATTCCAATACTGACCTTTTTGTTTTTTTGGTTTCACCATGTAGACATTACAGCTGTGTTTATACATATTTCCCCGTCCCCCCCCATTTCACGACACCATAATGTTTGGGACACATGGCTTCACAGGTGTTTTTAATTGCTCAGGTGTGTTTAAATGTTTAAAAGGTATGTATGTATGTAAAATGTACACACACACACACACACACACGTATATATATATAAATGTGTGCGTGTGTGCGTGTGTGTGTGTATATATATATATATATGCAGCAGAATTCTGGAGGATCGTTGCTTCTGAATACAGGCCCTCTTGTTAACCCATTTAGGAATTGCATGAGCCTTTTAAAACAGAAATTGTTAACATAGGGGGCAGCACAGTGGTGCAAATGGTAGAGTTGCTGCCTCACAACGCCAGAGGCTTGGGTTTGATCCCGATCTCGGGTGCTGTCGGTGTGTAGAATTTGCACGTTCTCCATGTGACCTCATGAGTTTTCTCCGGGTGTTCCGATTTCCTCCCATATCCCAAAGTCTTGTAGGTTAATTGGCTCTGTAAATTGCCCCTAGAGTGCAGAGAGTGGATGAGAAAGTGGGATAAGATAGAACTATTGTGAATGGGTGATCGATGGTCTGCATGGATTTGATGGGTTGAAGGGCCAGCTTCCATGCTGTATCTCCAAACTTCAATATCAAAATCTTAAAAACATACTATCGGTGTCTAAATGTAAGCTGACAACACCCAAAACTCACCACAACATTTCTTAACCTGCTTGTCTACCTGTAAATTCTAAGCGTTTATCCAAAGGGCTTGCTTCCATGCTGTATCTTTCAATCCTTCACAATACTCAGTGTATTTGCACTTCATATGTAGCCATATGCTTTACACAAGATGGCCCCAAAGCTTTTGCTGCTGCCATGCTTTGGAAGCATAAGCAGAATGTGTTCCATAATGAGAAGCAGCTCTCTCTCAGGGAGACACCATATGGCTATCTTGTGCTTTATCTGTTTTTATGGCATATGTCCTGCTGACAACATCAGGCAGCACTATACTGAATGCGTTAGAATCAGTGCATAGCTTTAGTGAGTCAATGACATGCGTACGGAAACAGATCCTTCAACCAAATTTGTCCATGCCGACCAAGGTGCCCCATCTACACTAGTCCCATCTGCCTGTGTTTGGCCCATATCCCTCTAAACCTTTCCTTTTCATGTACCTGTTCAAATGTCTTTTAAATGCCGTTATAATACTTGCCTCAACCACTTCCTCTGGCAGCTCATCCTCTGCATAAAAATGTTGCGTCTCGGGTCCCTATTAAATGTTGTCCCTCTTATCTTAAACCTATGTCCTCTAGTTTTTGATTCCTCAACTGTGAGTAAAATACTCTGTGCATTCACCCTATCTGTCCCCCCATGATTTTATACACTACTAGACCAAGTGCAGACCCGTTGGGTCTGTTCCCCCAACGTGCGGTTGTGGGGGGGGGGAGGCGGCATGCAGCGTCACACACTAACTATCCCCCGCCCCCCCGCACTCACGCTAATTACCCCCCTTGATATTATATTAATATTATTAATTTGCTCCTTTTACCCCATAACCACCCTATCTACTGACGCATAGCCCCCAACTTGCAGTCACATCTAGAGAGGGGGGGGGGGGGGGGGCGGGCTGGGGTAGAGAGTGAGGGCAGAGAGAGAAGGGGCAGGGGCAGAGAGAGAGACAGAGACACACAGAGAGGGGCAAGAGGGATAGGGGGGTGGAGAGGAGGATAAGAGGGATGGTGGGTGAGGGGGGAAAGGTGTGGGTGGAGGGGAGGAGAGAGAGAGGGTGAGAGTGAGGGAGAGAGAGAGGGGGTGCTGAGAGGGGGGTGAGGGGGAGAGGTGGGAAGCAGGGAGGGGGAGGGAAGGGGGTAGGGGTGTGTGGAGGGGAGGGGGGGTTTAGGGGAGGGACGGTGGGGGAGGGGATGGAGGGGAGGAAAAAGAGGGGAGATGGGGGGTGAGAGGAGAGAGGGGGGGGAGAGAGGAGGAAACATTTAAACCTAGTAAAACTTAGAAAACCACACCTTTGGGATGTTGAGAACAAATTCCTGCATCGCTAATTTTGAGACCCTGAACATTTTTACTTTGCTTGCCTCTACTCTGATTTTGATTCTAATGGGTTTGTTTAAAATGTTTAAAATGTACTATTAATTCTCCCTGGAACACCATCTAGGAGGGCAGTGTACACCTGCTGACGGTGTGACACATACTAAATCTGGGTTTCTCGTGGTGAGGTGTGGAGTAAATTGTGTTCTACTATGCCCCAAAACATGCATTAGCCCCAAAACATGCATTAGCCCCAAAACATGCATTAGCCCCAAAACATGCATTAGCCCCAAAACATGCATTAGCCCCAAAACATGCATTAGCCCCAAAACATGCATTAGCCCCAGGCAATTATTGCTGAGACAACTGCAGCAAATATAACTTTTGCAAATTTCCTACAGAACAGCTGTTGCTTGTAAATTTATATATAATTGCAGATTTTGTAATGTTGGCAAGTTGCTGGATAAACCATCATTGCATCTGAAAGAATTTCAGGTCCCCAAGCAAGACAATTTTTCACCTACCCCCTCTTTATCATGCATTGAATCATATAATATTCCTGATGTTGGGGGAGTCCAGAACCAGAGGTCACATTTTAAGAATAAGGGGAGTCTATTTAAGACAATTCACTGGATAAAGCTCTTAGGACTAACGGAATCAAGGGTTATGGAGATAAAGCAGAAACGGGGTACAACAAAGATAATATAGTGAATGGCGGTGCTGACTCGAAGGGCCGAATGGCCTACTCCTGCACCTATTTTCTATGTTTCTATATTGGGACAGATACATATTTAAGTCCTAGTGTGTAACATGAAATGTATTTTCTGTTATTTTCCATGAAATATAACAGTCCCATATTGCAAAGTTACTAATAAAATCTATAACATGGAAAGTACAGCACTGGAACAAGCCCTTCAGCCCACAATGTCCATGCTGAACATGGACCATGTTAAACTAACCTCCTCTGCCTGCACATTATCCACATCCCTCCATTCCCTGCACATCCATGTATCTGGAGTCATACAGCATGGAAACAGGTCCTTCAGCCCAACTTACCCACACAGACCAAGATGCCCCATCTACTCTAGTCCCACCCGCCTGCATTTGGCCCATATCCCTCCAAACCTTCCCTAGCCATGTACCAGTCAAAGTGTGTTTTAATGTTCTTATAGAACCTGAAATGTTATATTACCTGTCTTGAAGTCTCTTAAATGCCCCTATCGTATTTGTCTCCACCACCACCACTCCCGGCAGTGTGTTCCAGGCATCCACTACCCACAGTGTAGAAATAACTTGCCCTGCACATCTCCTTTAAACCTTGCCCCTCTCACAATAAAGCTATGTCCTCTAGTCTTTGACCATCCTGGGGAAAAAGGTTCTGACTGACTACCCTATCTATGCCTCTCACAATTTTATATACTCCAATCAGGTCTCCCTCAGCAGTCTGTGAAGGGTTTCGGCCCGAAACGTTGCCTATTTCCTTGGCTCCTTAGATGCTGCTGCACCCGCTGAGTTTCTCCAGCACTTTTGTCTACCTCCCTCAGCAATACATATATTATTGCTGTAAATACTAACATCTATAAAATATATTGGAAAGTATTTAGGGTTTGAGAAGGTAAATCACATGATCCAGGAGACCAAACCTTTGCTCACAACTTGCAGCCACATTATTGTTAATACACAAAGTACCTGTGCTCTAACACCAGGATAAGCGCTCAACCAAGAAAGCCAAGCCCAATGCCAAAGTAGTTTCTAAACTACCCATACACACTTAAGCTATAGAACAATAACGAACTCCATATTCAGTAATAAGCGATCTACATGTTAACAAGCACCCAAGCTAAATGTTCAACCAAGAACCCCAATCCCAATGCCACGTGCCTTTACATGGGATGGGTTAACAAAAACACTGGCATCTACACGCCTCGTATCATTGGGGTTATCAAGTGGGCCCACTCCCATCACTGGTGTTTCATTGAGGTTAGGCCCATGGCACCTAGGGAAGGGGTTAGTTCTGGCATCCCAGAACCACAACTATTGATGTAGCTAGTTCCGTTCAGTTTCTTAGAGAGAGAGGAACCCAGAGACTAAGGAAAATATAGAATGGAATGGTATATTTGTCAGTAGTATTTAAAATGCTGCATTTGGGAACAAAACCACATTTAGGAAACGGTGCTATAAAGAAATATTGAAGTGGAAAATTTGAAAATGGAAGCCTTCAGGTATGAATGAAAGGAATTCACGTGCTGTAACTGTTAAATGAAAATAAACAATATCCTAAAATAGAATATTAATGTTCAGCGTTCTGTAAATCCAGCCATGCTCCCCAAAACCAAATTTCAAACGCGCCCTCCTGTCTGTTTTGAATGAGAAGCCACATTTCTGCATGCAACATAGAAAAACATTGAGAATTTTACACAGTAACACCATTTCAGAAATGTTGATATGGGCACACGGTAGTGGGATGTAGTTTAGTTTATTGTCACGTGTACTGAGGTACAGTGATAAGCTTTTTTGCTGCGTGCTATCCATTCAGTGGAAAGACAGTCACATGATTACAATCAAGCTGATCACAGTGTACAGATAAAGTGGATAAGACACAAAGTGCTGGAGTAACTTTGCAGGTCAAGCAGCAACTCTGGAAAAAATGGATGGGTGATGTTTTGGGTCGGAACTGAAAGTAGAGGGGAGGGAGCTAGAGGTAGGAAAAGGCCAGAACAAATCAGGGCCGGCCACAGATAATCAAGGAAGGGTGGAGCCTATAATGGCCCATTGTTGGCTGGGGAAGAGGTGATAATGAAGGGATACCAATAGTCCGAGGGTCTATAATGAGGTAGATGGGAGGTCAGGACCACTCTCTAGTTGATAATAAAATGGTTCAGTTGCCTAATAACAGCCGGGAATAAACTATCCCTGCTGTGGCTTAAGGTTTGGCCACAGAGCTAAGTTTTTAAGTGCCCTATAGGAGTTATTGAAGGAAAGGGGTGGAGGGGTTTAGTTGAGACTTCCGAAGGCACGATAATAAATCTTGGCTCCCTTGAGGGTAGAGTTAAGCAAACGCGTTTTAACTCAAAGCCGGTGGAGCTTACAATTGATTGATTGAAAGTTTCAGGTGGAAAAGGTCCTTTGGCCCATCGACTCCACGCGGACCATCGTTCGGTCTTTCACTCTAGTTCGATGTTATCCCACTTTCGCATCCACTCTCTACACACTAGTGGTAATTTACAGAGGCCAATCAGATGGCGGCGCCTCGCGGCAGCGGCCTCTGCAGTCTGTGTCTTTTTTTAAATTTTTGTCTTGTTGAGTGTATAGTTTGGTTGTAGTTTATATTTTGTTTTTAGCTGTGTATATGTGGGGGGCGGGTGAAACTTTAAAATCTCTTCCCTGTACGGGAGACCCGACCTTTCCCTGTCGGGTCTCCGTTGTCGTTGGGGCCTAGCACGGTGGAGCGGACTCCAACCGGAACGACCTGGGGGCTTCAGTCGCGGAGCCTGCGGACTCACCATCGTGGGGCTGGCCGGCTTCGGAACGTGGAGAGCTGTGGTGGTGCGCTGCTGCGGTCCGACTCCGGAGCTTCGGAGGCTCCAGCCACAGGTCCGGTGGACGGTGACATCGGGAGCTCGCGAGTCCCTGGTGGGAGACCGCTTTTTGGAGCTCCTGCAATGGCAACTTCTCCCGCCCGAATTGCGGCGTTGAAAACGACCCGGAGCGGGGCCTTACATCACCCGGCGCGGCTTTAACGACCGTGGGACTTGCCATCGCCTGCCGGGGGCTTTAACATCGGGAGAAGAATGGAAAACAGGGGAGAGGCAATGACTTTGCCTTCCATCACAGTGAGGAGGAGATTCACTGTGATGGATGTTTGTGTTAATTGTGTGTCTTGGGTTTTTTTTCTTGTACGACTGCAGAAACCAAATTTTGTTTGAACTTCATTTGAGGTTCAAATAATAATAAACGGTATTGTATAGTATTAGCCTGTAAACCCGCACGTCTTTTGGACTTGGGAGGAAACCGGAGCACCTGGAGGAAACTCACGAATATGCAGTCTCCACACAGACAGCACCTGAGGTCAGGAACGAACCGGAGTCTCTGGCAATACGAGGTAGCGGGTCTACCCAGTGCCCCACTGTGCTGACCAACAATGCATACTCTCAAATTGAAACTCCATTTAAATGGGAATTGCTAGTTGGTGAGCAAGGTTCTGATGTAAATTAGAAGACAGGCAGTGGAGTTGTGGATGAGCTCATTGTTTTATGAACTGGTCCTTGGGGAAACTTGTTGGTGTTGAGTGTCGCAAGTATTTCATAATTTCCTTTCCTTCTAGTTTTCTATATGTTCCAGTGATCTGTGTCATCTCATTGACCAAAATGTTCACTGTACCAACCATTTAGGTAGCACGGGATTTTTAATATGGGGATAGTGTGAATATAACACTCTACCTGATAAACAGGAATCGATCTCCTATTTAAGAACATGGAATTGCTAAGAAAAATAAACCAAATGGATAACTAACAATTATAGGAGCTTTGTTTTGGACTAGACATGGAAGTGGGAGGAATATTGGATTGTGAGGAGGCGGAGTAATGCCAATGATCTAACTTGGTAAAATGAAGTGTTGTTAAGATTCTAGCCTTTGTGGCTTTTCAAAAATGGTACACCCTTGTTGATGTCACTAGCTACACCGAATTTTTGAATAAATGAAGAAACAAGGAACTGCAGATGCTGGTTTACAAAATAAAAAGACGCAAAGTGCTGGAATATCTCAGCGGGTCAGGCAGCATCCGTGGAAAATGTGGATAAGTGATGTTTCGGGTTCGGACCTTCTTCAGACTTTAACATGGATAGGCGACTTTTCGGGTTGGGACACTTCTTCAGACTAACTTGGATAGGTGACAATTGGGGCTGGGACCCCTTTTTAGACTGAAGTAGATTCCCGACCCGAAACGTCACATATCCATGTTCTCCAGAGATGCTGCCTGGCCCGTTGAATTACTCCAGCACTTAGTGTCTGAGCAAATGAAGATAGTTTTAGGGATGATTATACAGTGGATTGAGTGCATGCAGTAAATATTTGATTAAAAAATCATCTCTGGAAATGGAAGGAATGAATGTAACTTGTTGTGGTTTTTTTTTTTACAGATTTGGGGCTGTCTCCTCACCTCACAGCCCTGATGGCTGGTGGACAATCACTGGGTCACAGCAGCAGTACTGGGGACACAGGGTTTAGCGTCTCTCAGGACTCAGGTAATCAACCTTGGCACTTGGCAAGATACAGCCCACGTGATGTACATATTATGTGTATCAAAATGCACCAATCTCCAAAACCAGTTTCAACATTGTTTTCATTAAAATCTTAAGGTTTGTCATTTGAGTTTTGTTGGACAAAGCGGTACCCAAAATGTGGTTTGTTCATTTTAACGGACCTATGTGAATGTATAACGACTATATGTCCAGAACCACGCAGTGTCTCAATCCAGTGGCTGCTGCTATGTTGGAACATGCAATAGCTGACCATTGCTTTGTTTCTGAGATGGCTTGAACCCTCTGCTTTCATTGTAGCCAAATTGAGCGGCCCTGTGGTGCAGTGGTAGAGTTGCTGCCTTACAGCGACAGAGACCCCGGGTCGATCCTGACTATGGGTGCTGTCTATACAGAGTTTGTACGTTCTCCCTGTAACCGTGTGGGTTTCCTCTCACACCAAAGACGTGCAATTTTCAAGGTTAATTGGCTTCCATAAATTATATGTTGTCCCTAGTATGTAGGATAGTGTTGGTGTACGGGGCGATCGCTGGTCTGGTCTGAAGGACCTGTTTCCACACTGTCTCGTTAAAGTAAAGTAACATAACAAAAAGGTGTTTTACACACCTTTAATAAATATATGTCTTTTGGCTGGAAGATGAAATGATGATGTTGCACTATTTTGAGCTGCTGGTACACCACACTATCACCAAAAAAGAAACACTGCTTGAATCTGATATATTTTGCAATGTGTAAGTCTTGACTAGTTGGAACATTAAAAGAGATCTACTACGCAAAGTGCTCGCTTCATTCTTTATTTTGAAGATAGATTTCAAGGCAACACAAAACAAAACATAGTTTAGTTAGAGATACAGTGCGGAACCGGGCCCTTCGGGCCACCAAGTCCACGCCGACCAGCGATCCCGTACACTAGCATTATCCTACACACTAGGGACAATTTACAATTTTTACCGAAGCCAATTAACCTACAAACCCACGTCTTTGGAGTGTGGGAGGAAGCCAGAGTACCTGGAGGAAACCCATGTGGTTACAGGGAGAACGTACAACATACGCACAGACAGCACCCGTAGTCTGGATCTCTGGTGCTGTAAGGCAGCAACTCTACCACTACGCCACTGTGCCGTCCTTAACTTTATTCAATTTATTAACCTCGTATCTCCCTGAGAGAAAAATGGTGATCGTAGATTCCCACAAAACAATAGCTTTGTTTTAAGTGGAGTGATACGTTGTGTTTTTGCTTCCAAGGTCTAGTCTAAATTGATGCGATGTCACCCCGGTTCCTGGAAAGTTCATGTTAATAAAGGGCTCACAAATAATGTTTCAAATTATAATGCTTACGGTTGTGAATCCAGATCTTCTCCAGATTTTAATCTGGAACATAGAGCAGTACAGCACAGGAACAGGCCCTTTGGCCCACAATGTCCGTGCCAGACATGATGTCAAGTTTAACTAATCCTCTTTGTATGTAATAAAAAGGAACTACAGTTGCTGGCCCCTTGTATTAAGTTGCAGAGAGGGTTGGGGAGGGAAAGATAGGTCAAGGGGAATCATTCAGTGAAGTTGTAAGCTGTCATTCTTGTTGGTGTGTGCGTGAGAGAGAATCTGAACCATGGAACATAAAGGTTGTGAAATGTAAGGTTGTAGGAGGTGCCTGCTGGCAAGGCAGAGTGTGCTATTGAAGAGAAAAACAGAGCCAGTATCACAGAGCATAGGACAGCACAGCACAAGAACAGGCCCTTCAGCCCACAATGTCTGTGCCGAACATGATAGTCAAATTAATCTAGTGATCCATATCCCTCCAAACCTTGCATATCCACATGCTTCTCCAAGAGCCTCTTAAATGCCTCTACGGTATCTAGTTAAGTTTATTATTGTCACGTGTAGCGAGGTACAGTGAAAATATATTGTTGCGTGCTATCCAGTCAAAGAAAAGACTATACATGATTACAATCAAACCATCGACAGTGCACAGATACAGGATAAAGGGTACAACATTTAGGGCAAGGTAAAGTCCTATCAATCTACAGTGCATTCAGAAAGTATTCAGACCCCTTCACTTTTTCCACATTTTGTTACGTTACAATCTTATTCTAAAATTGATTAAATTCATTTTTGTTATCGTCAATCTACACACAATACCCTAGAATAAAAAAAGTGAAAACAGGTGTTTAGAAATGTTTGCAAAGTAATTAAAAGAAATAACTAAAATATCACATTTACATAAGTATTC